>NW_027123238.1:42591-42879 GCF_001457755.1 Trypanosoma equiperdum
AACCGGCGTAGAGGAACTCGACTACCATTTCCGACTCCCAGTTACAAACACGCACACACATACACGACAAGATGGGGAAAAAGACCACAAATTAAATAAATATATATATTTACTTAATAGCATGGGGGGAGTGGAAAGAAATGTCACCAGTTGCAGGGACCAGCGGAGTTGTGCACAATTGTTTGCTACTACCACAACAAGACATTAAATGAAGGGAGTAAAAGCTCAAAGTAACAAACTACCGAATATGTAAATTCACACACACACACACACACACATACATATATA
>NW_027123238.1:42892-59926 GCF_001457755.1 Trypanosoma equiperdum
TCATATGTTAGCATCATTTATGAGAGCAAATATGTTACGCACAGGCCCAAAAACGGGGATGGCACACATTTCCAAATTTCATTTGAGACCGGTTCCTCTTCACTACTATCTCTTCCACCCACAACTTCCTTCCGAACATTTCCGTCTTCCTCCTTTGAGTAAAAAAAATAGTCTCAAGTGGGAGAAGGATACGCAACAAAAAAAAAAGACCTAAAGAAAAAGCGAAGTAAACGCCCTCAGCCTTAGTTATGACGCATACATTACCACATACACACACACACACGCACGCACACGTTTCCCAAAAATAATTCGTTCGTTCACTCATTACGTCTGTCATTGTTAACACAAATGATATTTATCTCCCTTTCAAAAGCTGAGCACCGGGATGGGGGTTGGGAGGGGGAGGGCGATAAGAAACGAAACAGAATGCGAAATAACCGCAGGATAAACGAAAAGTGAAGAAACAAAGTTTGAATAGGAGCAACACCAACGCCGAGGGCAATGTTGATCAAGGGACCATAATGACAATGACAATTGTAATGAAGGAAGACAACAACCCAACCCCCGGTTAAATTAAACCCAACGAAAAAAAAAAAGAAGAGAAAAAAGTAAAAGAAAACGGAAGTCAACACTCGCATGTCACATAAAAAGAAATAGCATTAACAAGAGAAGAAAAGAAACGAAAAAGAGGAACTACTGACCCTCACAACCCCCTACGATCCAACGTCGAACCACCCGAATCGAGTTGCCGTCAAATATTGGGTAAAGATAAATAACAAAGAAAAAAAGCGCACAAGCACGTTTGTATTCACCTGATTTTCCTATTTCACATAATATTTTTCCCCCAACGTAAAACCGTTAGTTCACTCGTATGTTCCTTTCACTAACTGATCTATTTTCTTTCCCACCACTGTCACGTCCTTTCTTTGGTTTCGCTACTTGAATTTACTTTTTCTTGAGCTTCCCTCTCGTAATGCATTAGTTATAAGTAAACACAAGAACTCAAAAAAAAAAATGACCCGTTTGGAGATCACCTGCATCTCCACATACTACAAAACAAAAATAACAAAAACTAAAGAAATAAAAAGAGAAAAATCGGTAGTGATAAATGCACACAACCTTCCCGATCGTAAAACACGGCCATTTGAAGCAAAACAAAGTGAGAAACGAGTAAGCAAAGTCAAGTGCTTTTCTTTTCAAAAAAAGGAAAAAAGTATGGAAAGAAATAGGGGAGTGAAGTAACAAAAACTGTCACTCACATCAAGTGCATACGGTGAACTTACCCAACCGTGGTCCCTCTTCTACCTTTACAGGCGTAAGGGCCGCAGCTTTACTCCACAACCGATCTATGAGTTTTGCAGCCGTCACGCAACCCATCATTCCACTCTGCGATGACACTCTCACATCAACTACTTGGTCATTTGCCTGGATCCTAAAAATCCTCACCTGTAGTTTTACACACGGGTGCATGACGGCCGCAAGATAAAAAGGACGTATTTGTTTCCATAGCAGCCCCTCAGCTTTCAGAGAGCTGTATACACAGCGCAACGTCGCTGCCGCGTCTATGTTGACAAACCGCACACCGTTGTGCATATAACCATTAAAACCAGGTTTAGCAACCACATTGCACTGAAGTACTTCCGATGACTTTCCCGCTGCGGATCCTGCGGTGTCAACCCGCTTTGCCCTACTTTTCTCCGCTGTGGTTTTACTGATTTTTTGTTTCTTCGTGGAGGACAGAGGCCGAAGGAGCCGGTTAGGATCTCTGTGAGATGAGGCAGGAGCTGAACGGGAACCGACCATTGACCTGATGAGTGAACCGCCGAGCTCCTCATCAACAGTGGACGCGAACGACCCTCGCAAAGAAGATAAATCAGAATTGACAGAAACTGGGATCTCAGTCACACGAAACAGTTTACCCAGAAGCGTACGCTTCGATGTAGAGGAGTATAATGGAATGAACGGTTCCACTACTTTATTATAGCTTTCCATATAAGCATCTATCTCCACCAATTCCAGCTTCTCTGCTTGCACATGCGCGGGAAGCGAACCACAAAAGGTTACGTTGCCTTGCTTTTGCATAAGTTGTAGGGCATCTCCATTTGATTGTGGCGCCAAACTTTGAGGAAGAGATATTCCAAACAGCGACATTGGTTGCAAAGAGTTGGCGGTAAGAGAGCCGTAACCCTGATTCACGCCCATTGACATGAAGAAAGAACCCACAGCGTCAGTTGTTAGATCTGAAGAGGGAAGTGCTTGGAGGGGAGTCTCCTGCTGTTTGCGCTGTAACAATATAAGATACGACACGTACATATTATTTTCCTTATCACGAAGAGCCTTCTCCGCATGAGAAATAACAAGCGGCGACGGCCAATGCTTGACGTCCACGGCGTTTGCGTAAGACTCGTAGAAGGACTGGGCAGGGTACCGTGTCGCAGCTTCACCGTCAGTGCCCGTATTAGACGTAAACAACCCCGACATGCTGTTGTCGTATTTAGAAATAGCAGCAGCAACCTCGCTAGTAGGGACCTCGAATAGTTCCGCTACATCCTCAACTACTTTTTCATCCAATTCCTCGCCACATAGCTCCAGTGACTTGCCGAAGCGCATGGAGTGAAGAATGGCATCATAGTGCAAAGACAGGAGACAGGGGGGATAGTGAGGCCGAACCCATGGGTGCTGAATTACCTGCTCCATCGTGGCGCGCTCAAGCGGGTTTACCACCAGCATTCGCCGCAGAAGATCATGTGCCTGTGGTGACACGCTTTCAGGTACCAGGTACTCCGCCCTTTTGATCTTTTGGAAGAGTGCTGCCACATTTGTGTCCTCGAAGGGAAGAGCGCCCACCAACATTGTGTAAAGAATTACACCACAACTCCACACATCTGTATCGGGTCCTGCATACATCTCACCACTGACCACCTGCGGTGAAGCATAGTTTGGTGTGCCGCAGCTAGTTTCTAAGAAGCGACCATCGTGTGTGTACGACGACAAACCAAAGTCAGCAATCTTCACGGTGTTCGTATTCTTCTCCAACAGGATATTCTCTGGTTTGAGATCACGGTGAATGACACGGTATCTGTGACAGTATGCAACACCTGCTGCTATTTGCTGAAAGATGTGTCGTACAACATCTTCAGCAAGCGGCCCCCGCTGGCATATATAATCAAACAACTCCCCACCGGATACATATTCCAGTATCAGCACAATATCCTGCTTGGTTTGCACCACCTGGTAGAGTTTCATTATGTTTGGATGCTGCAGCGTACGCAGTATCCCAATTTCGCGCGTCAGTTTCGTGCTGGACTTGGAATCATCCATAACCTTCCGGGGGATGATCTTAAGGGCAACTTTTGTGTCCGTTAGCTCATGTACTGCAATCTTCACTTTAGCGAATGTGCCGCGTCCAATCGTCTCCCCCACTCGATACGGTCCGAACCGCTGACTCATCACACACTCAGTTTATTTACCGTAGCGTCGACACCACCTCCACTTCTTCCTCTTGCCACTACCTGTAACCTGACTCCTTTTTTGGTCAGATTAAACCTCCACCCCCTTTACCTCGTGACTTCGGATGCGATGTGGTAAAACAGTTTTCGTTGAGAACAAAGTATAGGTGTAGATCAGCGTGGTATATAACCTATACTTCTCAGTTCTTCACTAACAACGGTAATAATAATATAACGTGCTTTATTAACCCCTATGAGCCAATATATAAATCTGTCTTTTTTTACGTTTCTTTGTTGCTGCTTCCTTTTTCAACTCTTTGCCCCTCGTCAAAGAAGCAAATCAAACGACGACTAACGAAGAAATCGAAAAGGAATAGAAGAATAGACAAATGATACCGGTAAGTGAAATATCGCAATTGAGTTGTTGATTGAACCCCCACACTAACGCGTTCTGGTCCAAAGCATCTCTCCCCGCGTACAAACAAGAGGGGAGGGAGGAAAGGGAGAAGAATACAAAAACGTTTAAAGACTCGGTACTTTAGCCCGCGTTAGTGTTGATTACTATTAAAAAGAGAAGCGGAACAACAGATAATGTTCTTTCGAAAGATGAATTGTCCATTATCTTCGTCTCGGATGCGCCCGACGATTAACACCACATTATGCCAGTTCATCCACCAACGTATCGCGCAACTGCTGCAGTAAGTTCGACTCATCCCCACCTAAATCCCTACGAAGCTGGAAGATGCGCTCCACCACTGTTATTTCCGTTGCAGTGGTGTTGAGCCCACAGAACGCTGCCCAGTCATTCACCACAAGACCGGAGCCAATGGCTGCATTACCGCGGTTAATTGTCCCAGCCACCACGGGGACCTGCAGAAGTGAAGCAATCTCATCCATATCTTGTGCTGGTGTCTTTGGGTGCACCATGCAACCCTTATTCGTCACGGCTGCGTAGCTACCGACCAGAGCATTCTCTGCAATGGATGTACGGAATGTCTGCACCTGCAGCGTGTCACGAATCACTTCCTCCGTCTCCCGACTCAGATCCGTGTGGATAAGTGCAACGTGGTCATTGCATACAACGCAGTTTCCTAACGCACTGAGCCGCTCTTCCACCATCTGCACCTTCACAGAATCAGGAAGGGAGTTGCGCAGATGTTGGAGCTCCTGGTCAGTGGTGATGGATGGCACGACGAGACCATGGCGGTTTCCAATCGTCAGACGGCCCACAACGCGAGAACCGCCAATCGACGTGTACACAACGGGAATATGTGATGCCAACTCCTGCTCAAACACGGAATAGAAGTTCTGTGAAGCACCAGCCGCGACAAGACAATACGCGTTCGTTAGGCGGGCAAACACACCCACATCGTCAGAGCTCTCGAAGCGCGTACGCAGTGTCATACTTAGCTCCCTCTCTTAATTCCACGTGGCTCCACACTAATGTACAAATAGCAGTATGACGTTTTACAGGTTTTTTTTGAAAAAAAGGGGGGAAGGAGCGGAGTGAAATAGTTTAAAGAGACGAGAAAGAGCACAACTAAAGTTGAAACATTCCGGTATGCGGGCCAGTGATGCCAGGCAAAAGGAGGGGAAAGGAGATACAAGTAATAACGAATACACTAAATGACAACCAGAGTATATTGATACGCTCTGCGCTGCTACTCAACTGTCATAAATCGAAACGGTAAACTATGACTACCATCCGCGAGAGCAACAGTGGGAAGTGACGCCGATTCACGCACAGTAAACTGCAAGTTACTTAAACGCTCACTCATCCCCATCGGGCTCATTCAACGCCTCGAAAGGCATGAGTGGCGCCGTGGTGTAGATAGAAATTTTTCTCCGGCGCACTGCGTCTACACGAGCAGCTTCTTCGCGGAGTGCCTTCTCCGAATCAAACAAAAGTCCGTATTCCTCGTAGAATGCATGCCCTTTCGCCTCCACTACTTCCTTCACCTCCGGCAAGAAGTGCTTCAATAGTCGCTCCACACCATCCTTTAACGTGTTTTGTGATGATGGACAGGTGCGGCACGCACCGAGCATAGCAAGTGATACAACGCCTGTTTTTTCGTTGAAGTTAAGGAGTTTCACGTCACCACCGTCACGCTGAACCATTGGGCGCACCTGTTCCCGCACCAACTCCTTAATGCACTGCAAAACCTCTGAGTCATCCTCGTGGATCACAAGGTCATCCTCAAGCAAAGCATATTCTGCTGCGGCAGGAAAGCATGCGTTTGTGAAGACAAGGTAATGCCCGATAAAAGAACTGATACTCCACTCCAATTTATTCCAGTCGACGTGGGGATGTACCGTTATGGACGTATGCCGGGGAGCAATGAAGACACTCGCTACCTCCTGCGGGTACTGTTCGAAGATACCCTGACTAAGCGGATGAACCCACGCAAGGCCCATATGCGCAACATCGCATGTCTGACCATCCGGAATAAAGTTGTCGTACGTGGATGATGGGATATGAAAAGTGTAACAAGAAGGATTTGGCGTTGGGAGAGAGTGCAACTGCATCATCAACATGAGCCGTGTGCCACGTAGCATGATGAGCCCCGGTGGTGTCCCCGAAAAGTGCTATAAATAATGGTAATAACAGAACCTACCATTCAGCCCCGTGATGAGACGGAGGTGGAACACCAGTTCACCATAAACTTTCACCGTCCAATACCCGTCCGACGACAGGGTTCTAAACTGTTCACTATGTTCAACCCCTACAAAGCAATTCCGAAAGGGAGTAAGGGAAAACAAAAGAGTGAAATGAACGAAGTACCAGTGTTGTCACAACACAGGCGAAAGAGGAGAATTGTCATTAACGCGCTTTATGGATAGTCGCATCACCGTTGCCTAACCGAGAAAGCGTACGACAGCCGCAACGGTTTCAACGGAACAAAATATCACACAAAAGAACAACGAATCCGATGCCAAATACGTGCCCTTACCAGACACCATCCCATCCACTGCGGCGGGGTTGGGAAAGCCAGTCAACGATTTTTCAAACGTGTTTCCGCTTGTGCGTTTCGACCTCCAACTCTTCCTTTGTAAAGTAATTTACAGGGGCGACGGCCAACACCCAGTCGGCGGATGGGACGGCCGTAACGTGCATCATGTACCGCTTTTTCGTGCAGCGAAGCTGTGTAAAAACTACGAGGCGTGGTCTTTCTTCCATCGCAACCATGGAAGGAGTAGGAGGTAAACCTTTGCTTCTCTCACCATGTGTGCTCGTGCCAGTTCGGAAAAGATAACTTGAGGGATGTAACTCCACCGCAGATTCTGCATCACCGAAGCGATTACCACTGCCAACTTGAGATGCAGCACCCAAACGACTTACGGTGGGGTCAATCGGGCGCACAATGGAGTACGTTCGTTTATCCAGACCTAGTACGGAAACGTTCATAAAGAACCCTGAAAGCAGAGCTTTTGTCAAAGCCTCTACAGAGAGAGCATCAGCTTCCTGTCCATTTGGAAGATCAAAACCAAGTCGCTCACACGTTTTGAGTATTTGGTCAAGAATGTCCCGCGCGCGCAAGAGAGACTTAGAATTCACATAATTTGTATCGCAGAATTCCTGCTTCAAGGACCCTGACCGCAGCCACTCCTCCATTAGCCGAACATAGCCAACAACATCGCCATTGCCGGAGGAAAACATCTTATCCCTTGCGCTCGTCATGGCTATACGCTCCTTTGGATCTCTTGTATTTATGAAAATGGAGTCCAAAGAAAGCATCGCCACAGCAATTGCCATGTGTCGCAAGCACCCCATTGCAGAGGCACGAATAACACTTTTGCTTAGCGACGGGTCCAAAGGGAACTCTGCCATGCGCCTCCCGGTAAGTGTCAGTCGGCCATCTTGCTTCATGGCACCAAGCAGGTATAGGTGATCCAAGGCTCGCTCTAGTGAGGCCGTCGACGGTGCATCAATAAACTCAAACTGAAGTAAATTGTTGATGCCAAGAGCCTTGAGTTGCAGAACGACAGAGCTCATCGAAGACCGCAAAATCTCGGGAACGGTTTCCGAGGGGAACTCATTATGAAACGTGTAGGTTGTGTAAAGACGATAACAATCACCTTCCCGTGTACGCCCAGCACGGCCCGCCCGCTGTGTAGCACTTGCCTGTGAAATGGGAAGCACCCGAAGTTCCTCTATCATTGCCCGGTGGTTATAGTAATTCTGCTTACACAGTCCACAGTCCACAACATACACTATGCCATCAATAGTGATGGACGTTTCCGCAATATTTGTGGCGATAACAACCTTCCTGGTGTTTGGCGGAGGCACCTCATATATCCGCTTCTGCTCACGAGGGGGAAGGGAGGAATAGACGGGAAGAACCAACAAAGGACGGAGTTGACCGGCGGTCTCAACAAGAGCCTCGCGAACGGCGGCAGCACAACTTTCGATTTCTTCCTGTCCTGGAAGAAAGACAAGGATGTCCCCTGGCAGCGGCTTCGTAGCGTGGAGCATGAGTATACAATCCACACTGGCCTTCACATAGTCAGCAACTGGTTCAGTGATGTACGAAGTATCAACGGGAAAGGAGCGGCCTTTTACTGTAAATATGGGTGCTCTATTAAAGAAGTCGCTAAATTTATCCGCATTTATTGTCGCACTCGCCACAATTACCCTCAACTGTTTGTTACCCCGTATGATATCCTTTAGCAGTCCAAGGAGTATGTCAGTATTGAGGGACCTTTCATGGGCTTCATCCACCATGATGGCGGCGACTGTGTTAAGGCTTGGGTCTCCGACAACTTCCTTCAGCATCATACCATCCGTCACGAAAAGAACACGTGTCAGCGGCCCAGTACGGTCATCAAAACGCACCTTGTATCCTACGATGCTACCACATCGCGTATTCATTTCTTGTGCTACACGCTCGGCAACACTAATGGCAGCGAGCCTCCTCGGCTGCGTGCATATAAGTCGCTTCCCTTGTGTCACTTCCCCTACGGGTTCAGATGTCACACCTTCCGCGTTCGCAGACGTGGGTGGGGCAGGTTCGTGTAAATTCTCCTCGTAGAGGTACTGAAGCAGCTGCGTTGTCTTACCTGAACCAGTTTCTCCCACAATGATCACCACGGGATTGTTCCGAATCAATTCAAGAAGTGCACCACGCGACTGATAAATGGGAAGAGAGCGGCGCTGCTCCTGCAACCGGCGGTTCTGATTTTGTAGCGCCGCTGTGCGCTCACGCTTTATCTCCTCTTCTGTCACTTCTTCCGTGTAATCATGCTTCTCGATGCGATCATCAATGATGGCTTTGTCCATCGCCACAAAACCGTGGGACGCCTCCGCGTGTCTCTGCGTATCCTCCTGGACAATCATTTCCTCCTGGATCAGCGGTGGAACCACCACATCCCGATGGCGCTTTTCTCCAAGAGCCGGTCCCCCATCCAGCGTGATTATTTCCTGTCGCATGTTTGCTGCAACCTGCAGCCGCTCAGCAGCCTTCACCTCTTGAGCACGCTTGCTTAACAACTCAATTTCAGTAAAGGAACTGGGCAACACTCCGGCCTCTATCTCAGTGATCTTCTCCTGCAGGACAACAGATGCTGCCTTCTCTCGCATAGCAGCACGCTTGCGTAAATAAGCATCACGAGATGTCTGCTGAGCCCGACGCATGGCTTCCCTGTCCATTTGCTTCGGAAGATAACTGAGTGATCCTCCCCCTTTTTATTTACATGTGTGAAACCACCGAGTAGCATGATGGAAAAGAGAGGGAAAGGAGAGTTTCTTTAAAATAAAAATAAAAAGATGATTCCAACATTTTTAAAAAACATTGAAGATAACCAAAAATTACCGTTTTTTTTAAATTTCCTGCAGCATTCGACCTACCCCATGTGAGGGGACTGCAAAAAAAAAAAAAGCAGCTGGGTGGAAAGACCCAACTTATATTCCATCCTTTTTGTTTGTTAGGCGCTATCGCGCCTTCCCCACCGCCGCCCCCCTCCCACGAACACACACGAAATATTGTTAATGCGATATTTTAAAGCAAAATAGGGAAAAAAAGACAATGACTTCTAGCACCATATCGCGTCCTCGACGCCACAACACACGAAATACATGACTGAAGAAGAAAAAAAAAAAAGTAAAAAGAAGAAGTTTAATGAAAGGAAAGAAACAGCGGTATAAAGTAAGAGAAACGGAAACTGAGTGTTGGTTCACCCTGTGCCGAACAACAGCCGCCAATACATTTGCACTTGAAACCACATAGTACGTAAAATATTAATGTGTAAAACAACCCTTCGTTCATAGTATTTCATTACCCACGCACCCCACACTCCGCCACCAACATGTAATGTCCTCTCACAGTCCTTGCCCGTCGATAACAACGGTGACACCTAAAATAAATACACATGTCGTTCTACACCATGTTTCGGCACTCCAACACTTTCACTGCACCAACTTATTTAGTTCCTCGTCGAGATCGAATGATGATTCATCCGCACCACCCATGCTACACGGCACCTGCTGCATTCGGCATACACCATCCACATCAGCTATGTCGTGTGACGAAGACTTCGGTTGCATGGTGGAGAGCCATTGTTTGATGACATTCTTGTCATTCTCCTCGTCCCCTTCGGCAACAAAAGGGTGCCGCCGGAGTTCATCACACGTCGGGCGCTTGGACGGTTCCCTTTGAATGCACGTCGTGATGAAATCTGTCATTGAAGCATTCATGGATGATGGAAGAGAAATCACAGGACCATCACCATTTAAATGCTGCAGTAGAACCCAAAAGCAACCCTCTGTAGAACCATTAGCCCGTGAAAGCCTATCAATGAATGGGCACTTGCCAAGGGCGAGTTCAGCAACAGCAAGACCAAGTGACCATATATCCGCCGGGAAAGAATACGGTTCCCCTTTCAAACGCTCAGGACTCATATAGGTAAGTGTTCCAACGAAGCTAAATGCATTTCCGCGGGTGCACTCCAGACACGAACTTGCTCCAAAGTCTGATATTTTGATGCTCCCATCCCGGCTGTACAAGATGTTACTGGGTTTTATATCGCGGTGAATGAGATGCCTATCCTTGTGAAGATAAGACAAACCGCGAAGAATACTCCGTGTGATACACTCTAAAACTTTTGGAGGAACAGACCCTGCCACACCGTCTAAACTACCATCCATACACTCCATGGCAATGAAAACGGAGCCCTCATGACAAAATGCGCCGTAGAAATCAACCAAATATGGGGACGGCCCGCCGCCACGGTGAAGGGTTTCAAGTTCACGTCGAATCTCCATCATGCGGGTTTGACCTGTGAACTTTATTTCCTTGAGTGCAATTTCTTTTCCAGTTTTTCGGTGTGTGGCCCGACGGACAGAACCACTGCTTCCACGGCCTAAAAAACTCGTATTGTTGACAAGTACATCCTCTGGTGAAAGGACGTATTTTTGTCCCATAGACGTTGTGAGACCCTCCGCGGACACGGTTAGTTCACCCAGACGAATGCCCTCGTGAAGCATACGCAGGTTTTCGTCGCTATCGTTCGGCAACATATCGATGTCAATCTTCAACCCGGTCATGGTTGACTCAACACACAGTGAGGCAGAGAAGAAAATTCCCTTTCACACAAAAGAATACCTGCAAATGCGCAGAAATACCTATTTTGCAAGCGTTGTGGTTGTTTCAGTGTCACTTGTAACGTTAAGATCCTGTTTCCCCTTCTTTCGGTACTAAAGAGAGGGTCAACCGCTACGAGCCGCGACTTTCCTATTTCTCTTTGTAGCCGATGTACATACATAAATATAAGTGAAGAAATATAGATATACATATATATATATATATATATATGTTTGTTTATGTGCGTTTGCATACGTGAGTTCAACAAACACAGTGAAGCAAGTTGTATTATTGCTGCATTAGCAATCGGCATGATTGAGCACGAATGCACAAATACTTATTTGTATATATGCACTTATGCATTAACGTTAAAAAAAAAAAAAGGGCAAGGTCTCTACGTGGATCACAACACAATAAACTTAATGTAGCACGGCATATAAGGTCCTCGCTGCATACGAGTACAAAAAAGGTAGCGGATACAAAATGAACAGATGTGTTGCGAGTAATAACAATGATAGTCATGCACAAGCGGTTCCTCGGTGCATTAAGATGTTGATGCGGTGGCTCACTAAATCACCAAAACCTCCGCGAGGGAACCAAAACAGAAAAGGAGGTGTGCTTGTTTACTCGTAACTTGTACCCTCAAGCAAAAAAAAATAAATAAATAAATCAGCGGCTCACCATCAAACAATAGTTTGAGGATCTTTGTGCTTCTATCTATGATGGCTTTTAACCACAAACTAGGCCCACAAGCAGCCAAGCACAACAAAAATCTATGGTCAAATTCTATAAATTTACGTTCGCAATTCATAAAAATATATATATTTATTTGGGCACCTTTAGTGACTACCCCCTTCGGTCACGCCAAAAGAAAAAAACCCTTCTCCCCGCTATCGCACATTACACGAGTGGAAAGCAACTCAGTGCTTATTGAGCGGTGATCAAAGGGGGAAGAGGACACACAGGTAACATATATATATATAATAATATACGGAAGAAAAATAGTAAAAGTGGTGAGACTCCACTCAAAACACAGTGAGGAAGGGGAAAAAATGAAAAAGAAATGTCAGGATACTTATGATACACTGCTATCATCATCACTCCTTCCCTGTGTGTTTGTGCGTGTTTGTTACCGTCACTCTTTGGTCGAATCCTTCTTATCGACGAGGGTAAAAACAACCGTCAATGTTCCGTACTGCTTTTCCCGTAGCATCACTGGAAGTGTACGCGCACCCGGCGACTCTATCACCTCAGAGGCATCTACTACAGCAGATCCCAAGCTATCAAAACCAGTTGTGTCTACATCCTGAACCTCAAATCGTATAACATGCCCTCGCTCAACAGAAACCTGGAACTCAGCTTCTTCTAAACTCCACTTAGGGTTCACAGTATCACGTTTTTCAGGTGTTGTGAATGCGTGATTGGGCCCTACCCATACTGTTACTCGTGGATCCGTTACTCCAAGCACATTAAACATGGACTTGTCGTAGTCCAAAAGATCATGAGCTTCCTTGATGTATATTGACATTGCAACTCCTGTAGAAGCGGGTGTGTTGCGATCTTGTCTTCTTGTCAAGGACGGCTCACTCTGGCCGTTAGTCACGGCAGCAGGAGACACCGCCGCCGCTCGTTTTTCCTGAGAGCAAGTGACTTCATCTTCACCACGCACTGGGGGAGAGGAAAGAAGCGAAAAAAACACAGTGATCGTCCCCTGACCCGACTGCCTTTGCCTTCGTAAGATATCCGCGCGATCTGGAGGGCCTCCAAGCTGTAGTTTCTTCCTGCCAAACCCTCGACGGAAGAGGTCCAGAGTGGATATTTGTGCACAGCCGACGATTCTTCCACCGTAGCCGCATTTTCTATCTTGAGCCATTACATGAAATTGGATGGCGCCACTGCTTAGAGGGTGCACAGAAAACGTTGCGGAGTTGTCCGTGCCGGTCCACGAGGGGTCGGCTGTCCCACATACTGCGGAGGTCATGTACTCCACCAGATTAGGTGAAACAATACACACCACTACATATCCACCCGACCGATCAATGCAGAGTCCGTTGCATGCCTCGACTGTAACCCGAATAGGCAAAGCGTCCAATAAAATTGTTTTGCAATTTGTAACAGAATCCTCGTGGAGAATCTTTGATGACTCGGTGAATCCACATACCGCTCCAGGATAAGGTGCTGACCTGCACACACTTCCCCCGGACTGGGTTCGGCTTCTTTCACCCTCACTCCTAGCATTCTTACGGACGCACTGAACCACCAACTTTCCAAGTTTGTGCTGTTTGCGGCGAATGTACTCTAACGATTCATCCCTTCGTGGCTCTAGTTTCAGTTCATGCAACTCCTTCCCGGAAAATATCAGACGTTTTGGAAGATGAGCTTCGCCCAGGAACCGGTCCTTCCCCTCTTGGTCGTGGTCATATACGCGGAAGGTGACAGACCCTCTCGCGTGATCGGGACGGATTATACATCTACCCTGCGCCGAATGCTCCCACTGAGGGTTGGATGATGCCATAACGGGTGGCGTGTGCAACAACTCCTCACCGGTGCCACTGTCGAACGCTACAACGTAAGGATTTGAATACACGCCCGAAGGACGCTTTATAACACCTTTAGCACTCAGCACGCGTAGAATTACAGCGTCGGCAGGAGAGCAACACCTCGCCTCTTCCCCTGCACTACAACTCACGTCGACGTTGACGGTATCATAATGTTCAGCTTCCATTGACCGCTTCACGTCGAGCACCGACCGCCGGCAACCACTGGAGGTGATGGCAGAGTTGCGTGGAGAAACCGCAGGAATAAAAGAACTTCTTCGATCCCTCCCCACCACCGAAATACATGCAGTGAAAATAATGGAACCTAGGCGATGAGCGTTTTGAATAACTTCACTATCCGGTTCACGGTCGCGTGGACAAAGCCTTACCTTTCGTTGGAAACGTTTGTCTACTGCAACGTCCTCCAAGAAAGACTCAACAGGTACTTTTGCCTGTCCCAAAAAGAGACCAGTATTGTTTACACCTCTTGAATAGACCTCAAATGTGAGACTCCACGGTAAACCTCTCACCACTTTGAAGGTAACAGTGTCCCCAGCATTTGTGAACTGAGGGCAATTGGTGTCCTCACGGGGCAGAGTCTCAAGTGCCTTTTCGCCAATTGGTGAATAGAGCACAACAAAGGGATCAATAAAAAGAGCACCATTGTTACGCCGGTTAAGTAGGTTCTCACATGCAACAAGGGATACGGTGAGATTAAATAAAGCTGCTTTGCCTGGTTCCTCGGCAGGGAGACCACGCTCCATTCGTGTCATGACGGACTCAAGTACTTGCGTGTACCGCTTGAACTCCTTCTCACGCCTCGCCCACACAACCCGTGCAGCACGGTGCTTTTCCACCAACACGCGAATGACACGATTGAGATTTGTGTCCCTGCCGTCCTTCGCGCTTTTCCCCGGGCTGTCCTCTACCGCAGGTGCCGGTTCAAAAAGATTTTCTTTACAAGCTGGATCAGTCTTTAAAGTTTTACCGCCCTCCTCCTCGCGGCGACCCGCAACGGTACCCCAATCTGCCGTCCTTGCTGCAAAAGGAGTCGGCTCATCTCCTGCTTTCCTCTCGGAAGACATCGCCAGAAGTTCCTCACACCGCTTTTCCACCGCTTCCCGCCTTTTTTCCTCGAGGGCGAGAAGTCCCTCCAAAGCCTCTATTCTTTTCAGCATGTCAGACACCTTATCCCCTTCACATATGGTATCTTTTTTCTTTTCCTCTTTCTTATCTTCTTCCTTATTCCCCTTCTCACTTTCATCATCCTTCTCACCTCCCTTTTTCCTCTCTTCAGATGGGGCCGCAGTGGTTATGGGCTCCGACAGTTTTTCAGGTTTGTGTTTGAAGAAGACATGTGACCCGTGGCGGCCCTCGCTGATGCGTATGGTTTGTAGAAGCTCGGTTTGATCACGGAGGGCATCTCCAGAAGCTTCCAACTCTTTTCGAAGGTCAACAACGAGCCTTTCCAGCTGCTCACGTTCCCTTTTAAGGGCTGTTTCCTTCACAGATAATTTTTCGTTCTCAAGTTTGAGGCGCAAAACCTCCGCATCGCACGCCAAATCAGCGGCTGGATGCACAGAAATATCTTTTTCAATATGTCCCAGTGCTACCGCTGGTGATGGTATACCATTTATTTCACCTAGAGAACATCCCGTTACCTTATCATTTACCATTTTTAGCTGCTCCTTACTGCGATTAGGTCCCTCACCTGGACTCGAATATTCTCTAATAAGTTGCTTAAGTTGAATCATAGTTGCCTCCTTTGCAGCCATTGCCTTACGCAGTCGCCGCTGCGCTTCAAAACGTCCAGCCGCCCCTGCCATCGACGAAATGTTCGCTTTTTGATGGTCGTCAAGTGGCCGTCTAACGGAGTCCTCAAGCGCCACTTTCTGTTGCTCTTCCGCACTATTTATTGGTTCAAACACCGTAGCGTACACTCCGCGTGGAAGCAATACAACACTTCCCGCGCCAGTAGCAGAGATCCCGCTATTGCCTCCAGTCATAATTATTTACACTCCCTCTTCTTCTTTTTATATCTCTTTAAACACCCAGGCGTGTGGAATGGAGGTAAAGGTGAAACCCGATACTTCTCTAACTAAAAATATTGTCGGTAGAGAAGGGGGAAAAAGAGAAAAGAAAAGAGAAAAGAGAAAAGAAAGAAATGGTGGAGAAATTAACGGAAGCTAATGAAGCAGGAATTGACTGGTGACCCCGCTGATGCATTGAAAATAGAGTAGAAAGTCTTTGGGCAAGTGGCATTCAAACGAGTTGTTTGAAGTCACTCACTACTGGATGAATGACAACAAACAATCATAAAAAGTATAGCGTTCAGTTCACGTGAACACTTCTCTTTGAATATATAAAGTGAAAAAAAAAAGAAAGAAAAGTAGATATAAAAGGACTCATCCTCATTGCTATCGTTCGTTGCTCTTCAGCATCTCTTAAGGTGAATTATTTCCCCGAATAATTTTTTCAAAAAAAAAAAGAGGTGGAGCAGTAACTCAAGTAGAGAAGAAAAAAAAAAGAGAGCGGATGAAGAAAAAGAAAAAGGTGGAAGAGCAGGAGACCAGCCCACTTTGTACAAATATAACAGTCTCTTTGCTTCCCTCTTCACCACAAATATGCACACTCTCATTCACACAATCTTCAGCTGCTCACACAGTACTGTAACAGTAAAGCAAACAAAAGTACAAGCACACAGGCATATATACATTACATAAAAATAATTTAAAAGCAAAAAGGGGGAAAGAAATGGAACAATAATGGGATCGCACTACAAATCTGGAGGTACTTGTTAGTACAGTTTGTCACTTTCCCATTGTTACTTCGTTTTATTTTGTTTATTTTTTTTTTTTGCCACACAAAATTTCTCGTTATTCAAGCAATTTCACACGCTCCACTTACTTTACCAAGTACATATATACATGTGCTTGCCCCTCACATATACGCGTAAATTGGAAACAAAAAAAACTAAAAGAAAAAAAGTTAAAAGAAAAAATGGAGGAAGAGAGAACACGATCACACGTACGTACAAAATATATATGAACACACACACCAAACATTTGGCTCCTTCGGCATTTGTGTACCGCTATTTTCATATCGCTCGAGTCACGTTTCGTCATAACGGCACCAACGCTGCCACCATTATCATTATTATCATAAAAGTCACGATTAAAAAAAAAAAAATCATCATCATCATCACCATCGCCATGTTTCCCTCTTCCTCGCATCCTTACTTCATATCTGGGTGGCGGTAACATTCTCCTTCCCCTCCCCTCCCCTCCCTTCCCTGAAAAGAAAAAAAAAGAAAAAAAAAGAAAAAACAGGAACCGCACAAATGTAATAAATTAAATTCTCATAGTTTCCTCCTTCAAGAAGAACTCTTACCCCTCTCCTCCCTTCCCCTGCCCCATTCCCTGGACCTTCTGGGGTGATGGAATCAAATAACAGAGAAAAAAAGAAAAAAAA
>NW_027123238.1:59936-60238 GCF_001457755.1 Trypanosoma equiperdum
CAAAATAAAATGAAAAATGTGGTGAGAACCCGCAACAAACATTTTTTCTCCCTCTTTTTTCTTGTTTTATTTTCTTTTTTTTTTCATTTTTTGCTTCACTTTTTTTTTTCGTTGTTTATGTTAAGCTTCCCTTCAATTACCACAAGTCATAAGAGGGAGCCGGTGACGGCAATAACAATAACAACAAAAGTGACAATAACAGCAGCAGCAGCAGCAACGCCCTTCCCCCTCCCCTTCAAAAAAGAAAAAAAAATGTAAACAACAACAACAACGTTAAATATATATATATTTAAAAAAAAAAA
>NW_027123238.1:60248-63758 GCF_001457755.1 Trypanosoma equiperdum
TCAAAACTTAAGAGATATACAGCAAACGCGAAACGATAAAAAGAAAAAGAGGAAGGGGAAATATTTGAAAATATGGAGAAGTGTTATATGAATATATTTATTTATTTATTTTATCAACTTTTCATGTAATATATTATACATATTGTTGTTTTTTGTTTATTTTTTTTCAAAAAGTCTCACTGTAAAAGGCGAGGGGAATCAGAAATGGGAAGAAAGTAACAGTTCGGAGTCACACAAACAGTCGTAGGAAATAACACACCGACTTTTGTCATAGCCGATGATAAAACGCCTTTGAAAGTAAAAAGAAAAAAAAACAAAAAGACACACGGACCAAATGTGGCAACATCAGTGCGTGAAAGAGACCCGAAGGCGAAAAAAAAAAATGAAGGAGTGCCACCAACGTGCGGGCGCAGCACGGTTAAAAGAATCGCTAACTAAACTAATGTTGCTGCTGCTACTGTTGTCAAGTATATATTATTCTTTTTTTTTCTCCTTTTCCTTCCCCTCCCACTCCTCCTCCTCCCCTCCCCTCCCCTTCATTTGCATTTATTTACTTAATTTAGTATCCTTTTTCTTCCTTTTGCATCATCTCACCCATTGCTTGCAGAGTTAAGTGTAAAGTGTTCATGTGTACGTGAGATAATATTTAAAAACAAAAAACAAAAAGCAAAAAAAACACAACCACAAGCACAAGCACAAGCATTTCATTTTCTCTCTTTCTCTTCTATTCCTTCTTACTTGTAGCTCTTATTATTATTATTATTGTTATAACGCAATAATGACACCAAACTGCTTTCATCACCATCATCATCATCACCTCTACACAAACATATACAAGCACTCACAAATACCGAAGCAAACAAATACGGTAAACAACAGGAGAGGAAAGTTGACAGAAGAGAAAGAGAAAACCAAAAAAAAAATAGATAATAATAAAGGTAAAGACACACACAAACAAACATACAAACATACATACAAAAAAGCAATTAAATAAACAACAAATATTGAAGAATTTCGTTTTTTTTTCCTTTGTGTTTATGTTTGTTTTGTGTGTTCAACATTCCCTCTTTTGTTCCCTTCATACCTTTCCAAGCATACAAATCACCGTCTCCATCTCTTTGTATTTTCATCCTTCTTTTTTTTATTTTCCTTCACACATAAGCACAAGCACAAGCACAGTCATACAAAAACAAAAACAAAAATAAAAATAAAAAACTAACTCCTGACAAGCAGAACGACGCATAAAACAAGAAGGAGGGGGAAAAAGAAAAGAAACACATACATACAAATAATTATTTTTTTTTATCTTGTGTCGTGGAGGGAGAGATGGGGAAGTTCTCAGGTGGCGTGTAAACGAAGCGAAACCGGACAACTGATAGCAAACCAAACCAATAAAAAAAAACAAAGAAGAAATGAATCAAAATCACAAATCACAAATAAAAGAGAAATAAGGAATGAGAGAAGATGATGACGGCATGATGCAATGCCAATACACACTTACATTCCCTTTATTTTTCCTATACATTTTTGTACATAATCGTGCACACACAAACGCACATAGACACGCATTCATTCACATATGCAGATTCATATTTATGCATGCAAAATGTACAAACTTTCAATGTATATATTTATTTATTTATTTTTATATATTATATATTATATTTATATTCATACATGTAACCTTCTTGTCTGATATGTTTCCCGAAACAGGTTTGTATTATACATACGCATACCTGTGTGTATAGCTGTACATTCAAATATACGTATATATTAATATATATGTATACATGATATTTTCTTGATCTCCGCATGCGCCTCAGTGCTCACAACACCGGAACCAAAGAGTAATGGACAACAGCAAAAACGAAAAAGGAAAACAAAACAGCAATACAGAGAATGCAAAGGTAAAACAAAAAAAATTTTTAAAAAGAAGACAAAAAAAGAGCAAAAAAAACAAAAGAAAAAGAAAACGGCCGAACATACAAACGCACAGATACGAACGTACGCCACTTTGTTTTTTTTTCCTTCTTCTTTCCATTTTCTTTTCCTCCACCACTCAATTCTGTTCCTCCTTCCCCCTCCACGGAATACAACAACAAAATAAACAAAAGGTTCTTTTTAAAAAAAAAAAAAGAAAGATAAAAAAAGATAAAAAAAGAAAGAAAGAAACTACAGCAAAGCAAATAAAATGATAAATAGCAGAAACTACGCGAGATTCCCAAGCCAGCAAACAAGAAGCTGAAGGAAAAGAGAGAAATAATAATAATAATACTGCCTTGCAAACAAATGAAAGAAAACACACACGCACAAAGGGATGGTCACATCACAATCACCACAAAAAAAAGTTTGCAGGCCTTCATGCACCGGAATTAAAAGAAAAAAAAGAAAAAAAGAAGGAAACACGGTATGTATTAATACAATATCAATAATAAGGATAGTAAACGCGGTAACAATAATAATTTTTATAACAATAATCACACAAGGTGGAAGGATGAGTTGTAAGCTTGACAAAGAGGATTAGAAAATGGGAAGGAATGAGGGGGGAGAAATTGTTTCGAAATAAAACAAAAACGAAAACAGAAGGGAGCCTATAAGAGAAAGAAAAAAAAACGAATGCGAAACTAATACCAAAAAAAAACATGCTAGCACACGTGTGGGTCAACACACACACATATATCAAGGAGCCTGCACGTCTCATATAAATATATGTATTATAAACATAAGTGTTATATATTGGTGCCTGTACAAATACTTTTTTTTTCTTAAAGTATAATCAATTATTTATGCACAAATCAGTGATTTTCATTTTTCATTTCATCATCCTTTTTCTTCTCGCTCGTTACTTCTGTTTTTATCATTATGATTTATTTCATTTCCTTTCAAACTTGGAGGAAACTGTCCCGTACACATTGGGGAAAACAATCCAAAACAAGAATAAAAAACAAAGAGGAAAAAAAAAGCAGGAGGGCAGCAAGAAGAGAAAGAGAAAGAGAGAATTATCAACTAATAACCACGGTAATGATGATAGTAATGATAATGATAATATTAACAAAAATCATAAAGTTAAGAATATATGAAATGATATAACGTAAAAAAAAAAAGATGGGAAAAGGGAAACAAAAGTTAACTTCCTTCATCCCTGCCACACATCACATATGCAATGGACCTCTTTTTTTCTCTTTTCCATTTTCCCTTTCCATTTAAGTTACACCACTCGTCAAGATTTCATATAAAATTATATCATATCATTTTCATATCATCATCTCCGAGCAGAAAAACACGTACTTCTTTTCCCTTTTTTTTTCGTTTTCACTTTCTCCCTTTCTTTCTTTTCCCCTTTTTTTTCTTTTTTTCTTTCGCTTTTGCTTTCTTTCTTTGTCGCCTCTCCTCCACCTCCCCCGCACTTTTTTTTTTCCTTTGGTGTTGTTACATTGCAGACACACACGAACGCATACTTATTCATAATAAACACAAATCTGAACATTTACCTTATATTTGTTTTTTTTT
>NW_027123238.1:63768-64561 GCF_001457755.1 Trypanosoma equiperdum
CCCTTTTATTTCCCTTTAACGCCTTGAAACGACCCTTTTTCCTCTTTTTTTTTCCGCGGTGTTTCTGCCGTTACTTACTTATTAAGTTTGTATTATTATTATTTTTTTCGCTATTTTTGTCTCCCTCATTCTTGTCATTGTTTTCGTTTATTTATTTATTAATTTATCCATTTCCTTTCCTTCCTTTCAGCTAGCTCGGCAGGAAAGTTTTATTTGTCTCCCCTCACCATCTGTTTTTTTTTCCCTCTCAGTTTTCTTTTTCTTTTTCTTTTTCTCCTTTATTCACCGTCTTTAGACCTTTACCACGATTTGGTCGTTGTTGTGGTATTCTATAAATTATTTGTCTTTACCTCGGGTCTGCAATTTATTTAGTTGCTTGTACCTATGAACTAATTTTATTTTTTCACCCCACCTTTGCCCCTCCCTCTTTTCGTTGAAAGAAATTGTTTCCTTCTCTAAAACAAAAAAAATTTATTAAATATTTATCTATATTTTCCCCCTCCCGCCCCCTTCTCCCCCACGAAATCAATATAAATAAATATATATAAATATATATCCTTTTAATTAGTCTGGTTCATTATTACTCGCAGTTTAGTCGTTTGAAATTATATTATTTGTGTAATGGTTTAGCTACAAGTATTAAATTTCATATATTTTGCTTACAATCGCCCGAAATTTTGCTTATTTATATATATATGCACACATATATATAAATAGGAATATAGTATAATCATTTATCACTTTATCTTTGTTTTTCTTCCTGACTTGGTTCGTTAAAAATAGACAAAAAAAA
>NW_027123238.1:64571-67988 GCF_001457755.1 Trypanosoma equiperdum
GGAGGAGGGGGAAAAAAAAAACAACTCTCCTCCATCTGTTATATTCCTAAAGTAAGATATTATGCTACTTTTCTTTTTCTTTCCCCCTCCCTTACAGCACTCCTGCAGTTGCAAACAGCAAAAATAAAGCAAAATTGAAGCACCTGATGCAAAATAGAAACGGATATTTAAAAAGAAAAAACACCAAGAATGGATAAAAATGCACGAACGAAAAGATTTTTAGAAAAAAAAATTTTTAAAGGCGGGATCAGGGAAAAGCTCAAAGGAGGTACAAGTAGAAAACACCTGAGCAAATCACCATGGTAACGAGGCACAATCATCTCTGTTTCTGCGTGGCACTCCACGTTGGTGAAGAACTGAGGCGGTCTTCTATAGTTCTTGATCCCAACGTCCGGTGCGCTGGTGAGCGACATTCAAAGGGACTGGCACCCATATCGTGTTGATCCAAAGAAAAGGGCTCCAACGGTTCATGTTCCATAATTCCACCACCTCCTACACGCACTCGAATGGGTTGACACCCGCCTGTAACGCTGCCACTTCCCCATGAGCGGTTCGCTGGATGTGTCGAGCCGCTATTTGCTGCACTGTAAACAGGTTGGACCCATCCAAAAGTGGGTGATGCGGTACATTTATAGCTCGCACCAAACGCATAAGGGTTATTGGTGTGCTTGCAACTGCGACTAGCCTGACTCGTTGTACTCTGACTTGCGAGAAGAGACGTACGCGACTTGTCCCCATCCACGAACTCAATCAAATCTTCCAGTGGATTGGAACAGGTGTGCAAGTCCCGCGTGCCGCTGCTACCACACCTTTCAACGCGTCGGTGAGGGGAAGCGTACGGAGAGCCATCCACAGCAGCTGAAGGTGAGTGTTCGTTCCACTGCGGTGGTTGGCGGAATGTTGGAAGGGGCTCGGGAACAGGAATGGGAGCCGCTGCTGTCCGTGGTGGACTGCTGCTACCCGCAGAGCCCCCCGTGCGCCACACACTTGTTGGCTGCGGTGGGACGTACGGCACGGCCTGAGGATTTAGCTCCCTTGCGAGAAAGTTGGCGTCACCATCGTCCGCAACCTGCATGCTCCGCTTCTGCGACTCCAGTATCTCCTTCATTTGATTCATAATGTTCCCGCGCTCCTCTTCAGTAATGCTGTCCCCTTTTTGTATCAAAAGTCGATGCAAAGCTAAGTACCGCGGTATCACATGAATTTGATTGCAGCACACATTTGCTGTGCACCGGTCCCGTTGAAAGAGCATGCAGACACTCGGCGCCTTCTTCGGCGATCCCTGAAAGAGACCACGAGAAAAGACAGCAATGCTTGCTTTCGGAATTCTTAAACCCATTTTAAGCTGTGGGTCGTGCACATGAAACTCGTAGTCATCGGGAAGTGCATTGAAGCGTCCCTCCAGTTCGTTGAACCACGACTCAAACTCTTTCTTCTTCGTCTGCATCCACGTGAAGTCGACATGAATTTGGTT
Organism: Trypanosoma equiperdum; assembly: GCF_001457755.1. Lineage (NCBI taxonomy): Eukaryota > Euglenozoa > Kinetoplastea > Trypanosomatida > Trypanosomatidae > Trypanosoma > Trypanosoma equiperdum. The sequence continues at coordinate 66,046 of NW_027123238.1, forward strand.
ACACCAACGGGCCCACCTGCACTGCGAAGGGTTGCTAAGAAACAATCCGCAGGCAGTTGGTAACTGCGAGGCTAACATCGCGAACTGGTTCTGATGACCCGCACGCGCCCGGCGAGCCCGAACCGACGGATCCACGTATAGACCTTTAGTGAATTGCAACGCGCTAATCGGGACTTCCACGGCCTCTTTAAGGTCCGCACAGAACACACGGAACATCTTGGTCGGATCCGCACGCAGTGTGTTCTGGAACTCACGTTCCTTACTTTCAAGCCAGAATATCATCTCCTGTCGCTGAGCAGTTAGGTACTCGGCCTGCACATGAATGTCAGGGCACTGTTCACCTGAAATACACCTTCCCTCGGGATGGGCGTCACAAATTCGCGCGAAACTTTTCCCACCATTCCCGTTACTATTGGAGTTGTTATTGCAGTTACCACCACTGTTTCCATTACTTGGAAGCTGCGCACAGTTGAAAAGGCCACGGCTTCCGGTAGTGGGGATTACAACTCGACGCCCTACAGTAATAGGTGCCTTGAGGCAGCTGTCGTGAACCTCAAAAGACCCATCAGCGTCCTCTTCTTCACGCATAGGGGCGGGAACCCCAGCAACACCATGAAAAGGTAAACTGTAGAGTTGCTGCTGAAAAACAGCGGCAGCGTTCGGTGCGACTGGCGGTTGATTCCTGTACTTTGCAGTAGCGTTGGCGACCTTCGCGTACGGGTCGCAAAACACCATGAACGGTGGTGCAGGAGGTATTGGGTTGTAAACGGCTGCGGGAACCACCTGACGGAGGTGATTAGTGCCAGACATGATGTTTTCCTTCCCCTTCTTATTCCTTTATTTTCCTCTGTTTTTTTGCCACAATTTTTACCCCTGCCGTTTCCTCTGCCCGTATCTTCCTGTGGTATAAATATACTTAAATATATTCCACTTCCCCTCGACCTGCTCGCTTCTCCGGGGTCTGAATTAGCACCAGCTTCAGTCAATACAGTTGAACCACCTGAGACAGCAGAGGGGGTGGGCAAGTTTCCCGCGCCGTTACTATGCGATTAAACACTAGAGAACAGCACAAGTAGCGGCAACTGCTCCCACACCCTTATATATATATATATATATATATATTCCTCTCCGTCTTTTCACCACGACACAATTTCCTGAAACTCCCTCCCTTTCTTTCTTTCCTTCGTTTTAGATGTATGAGTGAGTCAGTTAGTGATATGAATGTGCAGAAAATGCCACTCACTTCACCTCAAAGCAAATCGTTCAACGTTCCTTCCTTCACTTGGTCCTTTTGTTTTTGATGCTATTTTTCCCCCTTTACTCTTCTCTTTTCTTTGCTTTCCTCGTTTTTTTTTTTGTGTGTGTGTGTGCGTGGGCGGGTGTGTCTTCCGGTTATTTTTGTCTTTACTTTTTCTTTTTTTTTTATTTTCTTCCCTCAAAGGAGGAAAAAGGGAAAAAAAGACAGTTCCCCCTGTTCACCACGCAAGCGCGCACTCTTAGTAATCCACAAATAGGTGGCAATACCTCTTTGCTGCTGCGGCTTCCAGAGAAACTCTGACTTCCCTTCACCTAAAAACAATCAAACAAAAAATTTTCAAGCAAGTGAAAAAGCGGAGATATATAAATGAGGCCAAATTATCGATAAGAGAATCAATGACAATAGTCAAAACGCTGACAAAAAACAAAAAGCAAAAAAAAATGTCTTTTTGAAGGAAGCGAGAGGTGTATCAAACCAGATATTTATATTTAATTATTTATCGCGAGAGTGGCGCCTTGACCGCAATTATCCCCTTTCCCCTCAAAGTTTGACTGGTTATACCCCTTCATACTTTTATGTCTGTGCATCTTTTTTTTCGGTCATTTAGTCGCTACATCCCTCATCTCCTCTGAGGGCTGGTGGTAACCCACATTCAAAGGAAGAGACGGGAAAAAAAAAGTTTTTT
>NW_027123238.1:67999-68375 GCF_001457755.1 Trypanosoma equiperdum
TCTAATTATCGTTATTTACAATCTTCTCTTGCAGCTCATCCCGCATGGGAAGGCGTAGTTGTAAAGCCACACAAATATGGTTGACACTACTGACACTATTTCCTTTTTAAAAAAAAAAAAAGTGATGCTATTATATTCCGTGTCTTAGGTATGTTTGGTATTAAGAAAGACATTTCGTTCACACGTATGCGGACACACAGGTGTCGATATGATCCTAACTCCTCTCATCTACTCTACAGCCAGTTGCAACAATAAGAGAAGCAGCGGCTAAGCAAAGGATAGGGAAGAGGAAAAAAGAAACTAAGAGGAAGAGGGAGAGAGAGAGAAAACAAATACGTGTGTTAGTGTGCATGTACATATATATATATATATATAT
>NW_027123238.1:68385-77414 GCF_001457755.1 Trypanosoma equiperdum
CACAACAATGGCAACGGCAACAATGAGGATGAAGATAATTAAAATATGAAGGGAATTGCGAACACATATAGCGACAGGAACGGAAGGGAGGGAAAACGAAGAAGACCTAAAAAGTGTGGTGAAGCCTTCTACGCGGTTAAACCATCTACTCATAGTCAGCAAGTGCACGCGAGTAAACATATACAAGTATATAAATTCCTTTCCCTCTTTTTTTCCTTCCTCCTTCGCTTTCTTCTCTTTCGTCAGAAACGGTTTTGTATATATTTATAAATAAATATATATATATATATATATGCCGATGTACGAAAAAAAAAAACGTTCAGGTGCCACCCCGTTCATTCTCCTTCTCTTCTCCCGCTCTCTTAGTTAGCTCCGTCTGCATTTTTACATAAGTTATCCTACATAATTATAAATATACGAATTTATTTATACATATACTCAACTCTTTTACCTTTATGTCCACTTATGATTGCTTGAGTGCGGTTAAATAAATGCGGGGGTGGGGAACAAAAGAAAAGTGTAGGGCGGTTTTCTTCTTTTCAGTAATGCGTGCGTTTGACTATGTAATTCCGTGAGCACGTGGCATATTCACTATCTGCTCAGACATATTCGATTCTCTCAGTCTTTTTGCGCATTCATTTCACTGGATTTGTATCATTTCCTGTGTTTTGTGCGTGCAGTCTGCAGGTGTATTACTCTCTCATTCTGAGTTAATGCTGGTGCTTACTTTTTTCTGTGTTTCTTTTTTGTTTGTTTGTTCGCGCCACCACCCCGCTCCAACGAATCAAAACGCTATTTTTCTCAAAATGCAAAAACTGAGAAAAAACGTAGTGACACCAACAGGAGAGTAGTAATACCAATGACAACATAATGATAATGGTAATAATAAAAGGAGGGGAAGCGACCACACCTCAGCACACGCATGGGCAAACGAACAAATAAACATAAATATTTATTTATTTATATGTGCAAGATATTTTCGATCAAACACTCGGAAAGAAGCAACCAAATACAAAAAAATTCAGAGTCAACGTCAAAGGCGAATCAAGAAACAAAAATGTAGACGGATAAACGCAGAGACGAAAGGAAAGAAAAAGGTGAGGTGCGAACAGAGAGTTTGGGGGAGGCGGTGACAACGAGCAGGAAGGGAAAAAACGGGAGGGGAATTAATAGTGATAACTGTAGTGGGGGTAATGAAAATAATAATGGTAACAATAAACATAGCGCAGTTTGTGGGGCGCATCACCATTCCTCTCCAGGGCCCTCACTCGCCCGTACCTCTGTAGTTACATTCTGTGGTGACACCTGCCCAAATTCTGCAGTAAGCAGTTCTGCGGATGTTAGCGTGCAGAAGGTAACTATATATATATATATATATATATATATATATTAAACGTAGCCGAGGAGGGAATGGAAGGAGTAGTGTGTAAAATAAAATGATACGCAAAAACCACACATACGTACTCACCAAGCAACCAAAAGGAGTTAATCAAATGGGTTGGGGAAACAGTGTGGAACGAGAGGGGAACACTTTAGTGACTTAAGAGATGTCATGCATACGCTACTCACTTCCCAAGCTCACAGAGTGGTCAGAATCAAGCGCAAGAAGGGACACGGTTATACTAGGTTCCTGCGCTGAAACACTCGGAGTTACACATCGCCGACCACTTCTACTCCCGCTACTCCGTTCCTCAGTTGCCTGGTCTACTAGTGGTAAACTCCGCACAGAGACAACCTCCGGGGACGCTGATGCCAGCGTTGAAAAGGGCAAATGCGCGGCGCCAATGTGGGTTGTTAATCGTCCAGTCTCTTCCTTTCCACCAGAAACAGCGAGTCGCAGGGATCGTCCGTATATGGCCCTAAGGTCCACGATAGTTTGCGCATCATCAACGGACCATGCGACGAAGAATTCATCTTTGCAGGATTTACGCACCTCAAGCAAAACATGATGAAGGCATGTTAATGTCACCTTTATAAAGTCGAAAGGCCATGCGGATACGGCAGAGCAGCAGCTGGATATGTGCAAACGGACTCGAGTGATGGGGAGGTTTGGCCCCCTATTCGTAGAAGGAAATAAACGGGACCGAAAGATACCTGAGCCTGAAGAGCCCGCTGAAAAGAACAAGGGCGACTCCTTAGAAACGACAGCTCCATTTACGCGACCGAACCGAGTGTTTACCACAATGGTACCTAAATCCCTGCGCCGACCATACTCTTGATCCTTATGTGGCTGCAGAGTGTATTTGTGTGTTCCAGTTCGGCATATCTCTTCCATTGGAAGGCGGGCGACGCCGAGAACATCGCATAGCTCGATGTTGGTGTCCCAAACCTCCAAAACGATATGGCTGAGAACGTCAGGGACAAACGGAAGGACAAAAGTGGCTTTCGGATACTTCCACTGGGGTGCCGTACAGCCCGACACGAGTGGTGCAACTACAATACGCTTCCGTCCAACCCGTGCAGTTACGACAGGGTCAATCTGGAAATCATCAAACCCAGTCCCCTGAAGGCTCTCACAACTACAAATATGAACCTGCAAGAAGTAACCTTCTTCTATACTAGAGCTGGAGGTGTCGGTGAGGTGATTGGTAAGACCTGATCCAGGCGGTTGGCTGTGGCTGATAACATCTTGTATTGGAAACGAATGAGCCACCACTGTGAGTAGTCCCTTTCCCCCAATGTCAAGCATCATACGATTGCGTTTTGTGCCGTTCACGGTAACCGTCATTGTTGCTTCACCAATCTTGCTCGACTCATTGTTGTCATACACCTCCAAGTGATACGTTACGACGCAACCGGGGAGCGAGGGGCAAAGGATGAAGCAAGAAGCACGTTCCTCCGACCATTTCGCCTCATACGTACCAAAGTTCATTGCGGTGCGCATAATTACCTCCCCTTTGGGGCCCCGGATAATGACAAATGGATCAGGTACAAACTCTAAATCCAGATTTTGGCGTAGAGAAAGCGCCTCCACATGCACGACAAGCAACTTCGACGGTCGCTCCACGACGTCCTCCTCCCCACATGGTGTTTTGGTTCCAAGAATGGAAACATACAAGTCGCCATAGGGGTCCCCGCCGGTCCCCTGAGCGCGAAGGAGAGGTAAACACTGCACACCGGTACCGCCAAATGCGAGAGTGTCGACGGAAGTATCGTACGACGCCACAAACGTGTCGCGATGGAAAAGATCAAAACTGATTACACCGTCCCCCTGAGCAACACAAAAACTGGTTTGCCCCGGCCACGCGGGAGAGCGTGTTTTGGGTGCGATCTTATGGGTGCGCAGAACCTCTTTTGTCTTCCCATCCATCTCCACACTAATATGGACGGCAGCCTCTATACGATGCTTTAAGCCTTTCACCCCCAGTACCTGCAGGTAGATTGCACTAAAGTCATCAGATGATTTGCAAGCGTCCTCCTCCTCATCAAGATGCTTCTGCAGTGCGTGGTGCTTGGAAGTAGTAACGGCCATCATGCACACCTCAATAGTGGCTTTGGTCTCATTGATTTCATCATTAGATTCCGTAGCCCCACGATGCATGACCAACTTCCGAAGGCCAACACCCCTATTCTCTCCTAAGTCAGCTGCGGCCAGGTTGGCAGTATATTCAACCTTATCTTCCTGGCCCGCATCACAGATGCAAAAGCTGACGTCAGCATCACGGCGAATAAATGTTATAAAAGAGGCCACCTCAATCGGCCAGTCCGGTTCCACACGATCCTCCATAATTGGCGTTCTGATGAGGACGCGCGTCTTGGTATAAACCTTCACAATAGGGTACTGCATATCGTCACTTAGCTGGAGGCCCTCACACTTCCTAACGTGCATCAGCAGTAGTATCAAGTCACAGCTACTCTTACCACCACTACCAACCTCTTCCGTAATCAACTGCTGCTCTGCCTCTGTTGGTAAGCAGACACGCACCACTTGTTGAAAGTAATTTTGGTCGTCCAGTTTCACAAAACGATCAAGAGCAGACTGGAGTGCAGAAGCTGTGATTTTCGCTTGTTGTGTGTAATCCACGCTATTGAGTCTTGTGTATATGTTAGAGAAACTGTACTGTGTCGAACCGTGTACATCAGGCGTAAAAGGAGTTTGGGGATAAGGAGTATAATTTCTGCTCACCCCGCTAAGACTCCTACGCCGCAGCGTCCCATAAAGGGACGATGAATGCTGTAGATGGTGCTTACCACTGAGCCCCGAACATGGACGACCGGACCGCAGGAACAATGAAAGGCCGCCAAACTGTTGCCCCTTTAAGGTTGTATTTGCCATTTCATCGGTGGAGCGAAACGTTGACATAAAATCTGGTGTCACAAGAGCAACTTCGGGAGTGCGTGCTCGTCGGTGCGCAGTCGTACCGACTCCGTCTGCTAACTGTCGGTTGGTGTCGTTTAGCACGTCCTCCCCGTTAAATGGCGCGCCATCCACATTATAAGTGTTCACATTGTCTAAAGTGTACACAACAGAGGGCGGTAAGACGTACTGGGGGAACGTCAGATCGTCACCCACGGTTGTCTCTAACGAACACTCTCCCGTCACAACGGCACCGTCGTCCACCACCAATGTAACCTTGCTGCGATTTATTTGCCTGAGGAAGAACAGTAGTCTGTTTGAAGGTATTAGAAGGGCCTGCTCAAGTAACATTTGCCGCATCTCATCCACCTCATCAGAAAAGTCGCAGTCAATAGCACTAATTCCTAGCCCTACACCAGCGGACAACAAACTCCCCGCCTGCCCACCGAGTTCAGCCTCAATGACATGCTCGGTCTGCTGCCGTTCACTGCGCTTATCACTTTCATCCGTGTCCGCTGAGGGCAGCGCTACCTTATCCTCGATTGCATACGCGTTCCAATCAAACTTCTCCAGTGGCTCCTCCTTCACAGGAGTAGTCTTCGCTACCGCTACAAGCCTTGGCGTGCTGGGAAGTGACGGACTTCTGGGTTGCCCCTTCTGACGGAGTGAATTTGACTGCTTCGCCCCCGAAGAAAAGGCAGTTGTGCCTTTACGCGCGGGACCCAACTTTCGGGGTGCAGGGGTTGGCTCCATAACACTTTCCGGCCCGTACTGAGCGCGATAAAGTTCAATCCCCTGACGGCATATGTCAACTGCCTGTTCCCTTGCGTTTATGCTATCAAGCGCATCCTTCACTACATCAACGTGGAACATCCAGCCATCAACAGATGTGAGGGAGGTAACGTCTGTGGGCCACAAATGCGGATGGAGAAACAACTCACCCACAAACCCCGTTGACGTACGAGTCGCTACAGTATCTTCAGCACCTTCCATTAAGAGGGTTCCCCGCCCCACAATGAAAAGATGATCGCACAAGGTTCCCTTTTTGAATAACACTTGTCGCGGGGGCAGCACCACTGTTTTGGCCTTCTCCGCTATGGCCGCTCGGACCTTTTCTGTCGCCTGACTGAGACAGGGGACGCCTCCTAACAAAACAGTAAGGCTCATCACGTGCCTTGTCTTGGCGTCCTCCAACCACTGCTCACGCCTTCTCAGGGCTGTTCCAATCACGCTATCACACACGTGCGCCTTCTTCCTGAGTCGCTTCATAATGTGACGACGGTGCAAACAGTAAACTTCACATAAACACGTGGCAATCGCATGGCAGCAGCGTGGTTCATCAAAAATGACACTCACCTCGCCGAAGGCTGCGCCGGGGCCAAAGTCCAAAATGGGCTCCTTGCACACCACAACCCGAACGGCACCGCGGCGAATGATGTACACGTACGGATTACGGTCCCCTTCACCAAACAGGGTGTCGCCAGCGCAAAACACCTTCACCTCCATGAGGCGTGCGAGACGAATTCGCTCCCCTGCACTGAAGAAAGACCAAAGCCAACTGCGACGAAGCGTCAACGCGGTGGGAAAGTACGTTCGTTCCAAAACGCTTTCACATAATGGTGCAACAGTCATTCTCAAAGAGTCTAGCATCCCCTCAGCAAATGGCTCCATTGAGGTGTAATTGATGGCATCCCAAACCCAGCGAGCGGGTATTACTGCTACATCGGCATAACCGTGCGCCTTTAGACGCGAAGGTGCAAAATCCCTACAGAGAACGGTTTGTTCGCATAAAACGGAACGCTCAGGGTGCCGTATGTTACCAGACGTCTTATTCGGTGTGAAGTTTTTCTCAGATTTTGGTAGCGTCTCCTGCAACTCACCGAAGAGAACAACAATAATTCCAGTCGACAAGTACCATTCCCTCGCATATACAATCACCTCGCCATCTTCTAAGTAGTGATACTGTGCTCCCTCAGCAAGCAAGGTTAGCACGTCCATAGGCCAAGTGGAGATTATTGAGTTGGAACTCCGGTATGCCTGAACAATGGAGTCGATAGTGTAGCTCCGAAGCTCTGAATTCTTTTTGTGCAGTCTACTTCTTCGCAGCCGGTACATTCCCAACTTTGCCACTGGCACAAATAACTTTGCTAAAGTTTCCTTTGCCTCGCGTATCTCTGTCTCCCCATATAGGGTGTGTCTCCGTCCAAATGTGGTGGTGAATGGAGTCACACGATGAGCTTTAAGATCTACACCAGTGTTATCAGCACTGATCCCCCCATTCGTGTTGGTCGGTTGCAAGGGAATTGAAGCTTTTCGCTCATTATTACATCTGCTGAAACTCATTCGGTAGGGGTTTTGAGGAATTAAAGTCATCGTATTTCAGCCACACGCGAGATAAAAGGAGGAAAAGGCAAATAACAGTGTAGGGGAGTGCTATATAAAATACTCCCGAACCTCCACCACACCAATGTATGGAGTTGCTTTGTGTCTGTCAACCCTTTTGTTTGTTTGTGTGTGCGTGCGCGCAAGTACGTCCTCTCGCTCCAACTAAGAAATGAGCCGACCAAAAACTTGAATGTACGTATGTCACTCTCCCACCACACAAGCACGCGGGCCACAATAACACAAAGAGAATACAAAAAAAAATTATAACAATAACAATAACAACGACACCAACAAAAATTTCGAAATAAAAAAGGGTGAAATAGAACAATGTGTAATGCTAAGTGGCGGGGATGCGCCCTCCTTTCCTTTCCCACTTCTATTCTACCTTTCCTGTCTTTTTTGCTTTACTTCTCGGCAGGAGGACACACCTTCACTTTCCCCCCTATCTATATATCTAACTCCGTAACCCCTTCTCCCTTCCTTTGATTTGCTTTGTTTTCCCTTTTTTTGGGGGGAGGGAAGGGGGAAAATAAGGATTCTGAACCCCTAGTTTAAACTAAGAAGGAGGCTAACAAAAAGTTGGTGTAGAGTACCCCTTCTTTACACCTACCGAGAGACAAAGGGTAAGTACAGACAATGTTTAAAAAAGTAAAAGAAGGAGAAAGGAAAAAAAAGTGGCAGAACGGTGGGCAGCAAACAATGAATTAACACATGCAGTGGCATTAAGGGATAATCAAAATACTAAAAATAGAGAAGATGAAATGGAATGATAACCATCCACCTATGGGGAAGGAAAGGAAACACTACCTCCGCTAATCGAAAATTAGATCGCACAAAACGAGACCCCCACCGATCGGATGAGCGGTGCACGAACACCGAAAAGGATGTTTGAAGAGAAACGAAAAAAAAAAGCAAAACAGATGACAAAGAAAAAGTGTTGGCACGTCGACGCACAATAGTGTGATAGTGGCAACTACAAATGTAGTTTTCATACAAACAAGTCGAAAGGCGGAGAAATGCAGTATCACAACACAAGGGAACGCCCACATCAGTTCACAACTCACCGAAACGTACTCACTAGAGTTTAGCACCGAAGAACAATAAATGCCCGCACTCGCTTCTAATGTCACTGTCAATATGTTACTCACACGAGCAGCAACTTCCCCATGCATGTGTCCTCTATGATTAACAGTGCCCGCCTTCTCCCTTACGGGCAATGTAAAACACATCAGCTGTTTCTCTATTCTTCAAGCAACTTCTTCCTCTTTTGTTCTGCCTCCATTTTTACCTCCAGCGTCTGACTTTCCACCAACTTATCAATGTGAGTATATTCCTTCTGTATCTTCGTCAATAGCCAATCAACGCCCTTCTCCAGTTCAGGATCCTCCTCAATGCCACATGAAGGCACTAGATGGTAGAGAGAAACATCCCCAAAGAGTTCCTCCAAGAGGCCTTCAGAAACAATCTCAACGCCTCTGCTACTCTTTAAGTCCTTTTTGTTAGCCAGCACCAGCACCGGCTTGCCACGCACATGCTTGTGCTGCGCTACAGTGCGAAGTGCATTGAGGGATTCCTCCACAACCGCATCATCCGCTGCAGAGTCGATGACGAACATGAAACCATGACAGTCGTGGAAATAGTGAACCCAAATTCCTCGAAAGTTGGCGCCTCCGCCAAGGTCGAAGATGCAAAGATCGCACCTATCCGTCTGGAATCTTGTAGGAGTGAATCCGACGGTAGGCATAGGATTCTTTTCAATATTTCCTCCCAAAGCAGAAATGATCGTTGTTTTGCCGGCATTCTCAATACCAAATGTGCCTATTGTGATCTTCGTCAGCTTGTCCTTCGCCCCCAATGGCGACGACGGAAGCATTGTGGGATCATGTGCTGTTTGCTTCTTGGAGTTCTCCACCGTGACCAGCAACTCCCGAAGGTATTCAAAAGGGTTCTCGGGGCGCTCAACTAGCAACCTGGAAGCCATGAGCTCAAAGAGATGATGCACATTATGCTCCTTACAGTACGCAACACGACTATCGTGTTCAGAACTGCTCATAATCGATTCCTTTGAATATCTATCGGTTAATTAAAAAATATTCTCTTACTTAGAAACGATTCAGGTCACTTAGCTTCGGCCAATTCGGTGATTGTTTGATCCCTTTCTCAACACAAGAGCACAAACTCACGAAGCAAAACCCCCTTTCGCCACTAAATATGAAAAAAAAAAAGATAAACCAATAAAACACATAAGGTGGTAATACCTAAATAATACAGTGGTATCAAAATAATGTAACGCATAAACTTCTGCACGTGAACTTCCCGAACAAACACAAACACACAAACACACACA
>NW_027123142.1:0-4102 GCF_001457755.1 Trypanosoma equiperdum
GAGCCATAAAATCAGATTTAAGGTGTTACTCTGACAAGAGACAAAGGGTGAGAACAACGACCGAACGACAAAGCAGCTAAAGATTTAAGCCAAACCTGTTGAATGTGCTAAAAGAAGCTAACATTTTAGAAAAGGTAACAGAAAACGCAAGAGTACATCAGAAAAACGAAAGAAAAATCACAAATAATGGTGCTATCGCGTTAAAAGGTATTGTATAAACAGTGAGCTTTTAAAAGTCTGATACGCAGGAAAATTGGCAAAGTTATTAAATAGAAGTGAAGGATTTTGTGATTTTCAGATTCAAGCATATAAATTTGGAAAGTTAGGTCTATATTGCTTTTTATTGAATATTAGAGATATGATGAACTATAAAATGTGAGAAAAAACTGTCTTGTAAGCATTCACTCACTTCAGATAAGTTTTTTATTTCTCTTAAAACTTTCAACATAGTAAAGTTCAAAAGGAGAGCAACAGGCGCCAACGATCCTCCCAAGAAAATAGTATACACGAAACAAACAACAGCATTCAAGTTTCAAATGGAAGGAGTATCTGGAAAACACATCTCTAATCCCTCTTTAACGTGAATGATTTCCATGTTAAAAAAGAGAGACCGAGAAACATATAATACGAATCTAGAGGAGCTGTGCAAGCAGAAGCTGCAATTCAAAAGAACTTGAGATTTGATGCCGTGGACATACATTCGATACAAATAAAGATAAAATCTCGTTTCAACAATAAGATAGATAGGTGCAACTCTTGAGAAGGAGGAGACTGCTGTTTTGAGACTGATAAAGGCTTCTAATGTTAAGTGATAATGTAAGGAAAGTTCAAGTAATAGGATAAATGTATCTTTTTATTATTGCATAGGAGGTGATGAGTGTATAGTGGAACTTTTTATAGATGAGTAGTGAATATGTAACAAATTTGTCAAATTTAGTGCTTATAAAAAAACTACAACCAAGACTGCGGCATGGTAGTGTGTTACTCCATAATTTCTGAAACCAGCGATGTTCAGCATATGAGCTGACTAAGTGTGTGACTAACGAAATACAAACTGAAAATTGCCTGCATATGCTAATCCGCTCCAACCCTTTAACTCAATGCAAGGAAAAACAAGTTTTCGCCGTGACTTACTTCGAAACCATAAACCAACAGGTAAATGGAATGGCACTTAAAGTCTTGCATAAGCATACAGCAGCACGGGAACAAAGAAAATTGCTAGCAGAAATGACATTTTTTGTGTTTATGAAAATATATACAGCTGGCTGAGAAGCAAAAGATGACGTAGTTGACGCCGTAACGTACATCTGCAAAGAAGAAGCGTATCTGAGAGAATTAGCTAGCTTTATCTCAAAACGACTCACGTTACAGGAAACTGCAGTAGAGCAGAACGGGCGGCGCGTACACAGGAGAAAGTTGGAAGATTCGGCCTCGCATGATGCTGACAGACGGTGTTTGTTGATGGCAATGGTAGGTCACATGGATAGACAGCTTGAGGCTGCAGGGACGGCCATCGAAAACGCCTGCGGTCCAGTGGCTCAAGCTGCCAAAGCAATTAACGGACAAATCGACAAGTTGAAAGTGACGAGGACACTAGACAAAACGGCACTGAAAGAAAAAGCCAACAAGCACACACCAACTGGCCAAACGCAGCTTAAAATGGAGCTACAAACCAGCATCAGCTGCGGCGACTAATGCTCAGATAACAAAACGGCAAAAGAAATCAAGGGCGATAACACGGCCCCGACGTTCACCAAACTCCACCAGTTAAATTTAACAAAAGATGTTGACATAAACAAGGCAATAAGCGACTTTATTGTGCAACTCAAAGGTCGAGCAAACTTAAGCAACGACCAAAACACAGGTGAGCGCACGACTATGGGAAACTGCGCAATGGACGGATCAAGCGAAACGCTGGGCATTGTACCCAACACCATGGCACCCAAAATCACGTCAGCCACAATATCAGTATTTAAAACAGCCGAAGATCGCTCTACTTGTATAGCAGCAGTTACTAACGTAGCCACGCATACAAGCACCCAAGAACTTCTCGCCTATCACGTCTGCAAACCGCTGCAAGCAACTCAATTCAGCGTGGACAACGTCGAAACACTGGACGGCAAAAAACTTGCAGCAAGCAGCAGCGTAGTAAACGCTGTCCGAAAACGCTACCCGAAATACCAACAGATAGCAGATCAGACAGCAGGAGATGCCCCCCCCAATATCAAAGAGTTTATCAAAAACGCCTATGACTCGAGCAATACAGACTTCGTAACAGGGTTTATAACCAGTGGTGACGATGTTCAGGCGCAAGGTCGAAGCGCAGGGGAAAAGGGTGAACAAGCGATTAAAACCATCTCAACGCCGGAAGCAAGACTTGGTGCCCTTAGTCATTTGGAAGCGGAAAGAGCTGCACGGGAAGTTGCGACAAGGCAGGCCGTGGCTGGAGCAGCACTGCTACAAAAATCAGAGGATTGTAATGGGGAAGCTGATAAAGATACACGCAACAAAAAGTATGGCTGTGAATTCAAGAATGGTAAGTGCGAAGCTAAAGATGGAGTGAAAGCGGAAGAAGAACCACATTAAAACACCACGGTGAGCAATTCCTTTGTAACTAAGGCTCCTCTTTTGTTTTCATATTGCCTCTACCATAACACTTTTAAGAATTGTTGGTAAATGATTTTTTGCTCACTTTTATAAAAATTAGGAAACTCACTATTTAAGAGAACTTGGTAAAGTTTCTAAAACTGTGATATATTTTAACACTTTTGTAAAACCTTTGCTAACCAGTGAACATTTTGAGAATACTGAATTTTTGTGAAAAAATGGTATATTTATATAAATTATTAGTGATATAGTTTGGAAAGTTAATAATATTTCCATTCCTTTTGTTTTATGGATATTAGTTGAGGTTATAATAATAGTAATTTAATAATAATGGGTGAAGTGTATTGTGAGTGTGTATATACGAATATTATAATAAGCTTGTGAATAAGGAAAATACAAAACAGAGGAAGTTTAAACAATAACGAGGATACAATGATAGTAAGTTATTGAGTGGAGAAGATCAGGAGGAATATCATTGCTAAAGGAAACGCAGAAAGACAGAGGGAAATGTAGATCAAAGATGTGCCATTTCAGACACAATAAGATCTACGGGTATCATTTTACACAAAAAGAAAATGGTGAAAATCATAAATGCAGCGAGTCCATCGAACAGGGGCAATGGATCTACTTTTTCTTGTTAGAAGTAGACAAAGAATGCAGAAACAGTAAATGCTGACGATAGTGCAAGAAATAGAAGAAAACAGCGTGAACAGAACAATCTCCGTGATAGAGTTCACATAATAGCTTTATAAAGTGAAAAGTTGTCAAATAATATTTCGCTTCCCTCCTTCTGGCGTAATGGCACAACGTTGAAGAGCATTCAAAGAAAGGCTAATTTACATAAGAAAACACACTGACACAGAACTAACAAAACTTATGGGAAAGCTTCAAGACAAAAAACTGTATTCGAGAGCACAATTTGCAAATAAGAACCGAAACGGTTCAGAAATAGACAGACAACAAAGAGAAATACAGAATGATATGCGTACGAGTGACACACCAAAGTGATATCGTAATATATTATGCGTCTACAAGTCTGTAGCTGAACCGCACTGGAATCAAACACCGGCATTAAATGATAAATGTTTTAGATGATATAGCTATAGAATTAGAGGACCAATATTTTCCGCAAACAAATTGAGGCTGAGATAGCCATGGTTTTATCACACATAATATTGTTCTGACAACTCCATTTCATCCGTACCATTGGTAACATAAGCTTTGTCAGCGAATCAGCCATAAACTGAAACAGCCCTTTTAGCACCACTCCGACGTTTAAAGACACGGCTTTCTCCACTGCCCGCTGGCGAGCCGAACCAAACAAAAAGATAGTGACATGCCAAAAGCGGAAGCAAAGAGAGGTAACAGCAGTGTGGCAACGAGTCTTGTGATCGCAGCGGCGACGGCGCTCCTGGCAACTAGTGGCATCTACGGAGCCAAGCCCACCAAAGGCGAAAATGTACCGGCTTTCGCAACATTGTGTCTAGCAATCAAC
>NW_027123142.1:4112-4424 GCF_001457755.1 Trypanosoma equiperdum
TTTCCAGCACAGATCAGCACCAAGGCCGAGAATATTTTGGACCACGCAGCCGCCATAAACTTAACCACCATCGGCACCGATGGTATAACAGACGTAATAGATAATCGCGAAAAAGCACACGACAACCTTAAGCCAAACTCAATACAAAGCAAAACGTGCGCCGCAGACAAGTGGGATTTCTGCGCACGCGGCGGCAAAAAAGCAGGAGAGCTAAAGGACAACAGTGAATTCAAAGCATACCGTCAAGCGGTCATGTCTTCAACACAGGTAACACAAATAGTAAAAACAGTAGCCGCCATTAAAGAAATCGCA
>NW_027123159.1:0-23287 GCF_001457755.1 Trypanosoma equiperdum
GATGACATATATGCACTTTTTGATTTCTACGGTGATGTGCTGCACGTTAATATACTTCGTGACAAGGACACACGAAAAAGCAAAGGCAGCGCCTTCGTGGAATATGGAAGCACGGTGGAAGCGGACTTCGCCATCCTCGGACTTCACAACCGTTGCAACACGGGACACAGAAAACGACTTCAGGTGTCTTATTGTAACAAGTCCGAGTTAATATCAGATTTTGGAAGGGATCATGCCTCGAAGTTACACGACGAGAATCCTGTGAACCCCGCCCCACCACAACGTGTGCAACGTTGATTAGCTGAGGGAAGTGCGACTTTTTTCACTTGGTATTGCTCTTTTTTTTCTTGTGGAAGTGAACTTCGTGTGCTAAACGGCTGTTATCACTCGCTTACGGGCGTGGGCGGAAAATACTGAAGGCAGCCCGCGCCACCAAACTTGGGGGGGAGCAACGCTGCAAACTATCGGGTTGGTTTTATTGGGTGTGTTTACAGTCCATTGCGCACTAAAAGTTGCTGGTGTGTATGCTTGTGGAGAGTACAGCTCATTATTAAATGATGCCACTGCATTGCTGGTGCTTTTGTATGCACGCGTCTGTATGTGGAAGTTGTTTTATGTGGATAAAACAAGGGAAGGAATCCCCTATTATGTACAAACGAACCGTGACTTTCTTGGTTGCTGAAATGGTCAACATAAATTGTTGAATTTTTTTTGTTCCTATTCTCCTAACTAACACACTACTGTGTGAAAGGATGAACTATACTTTAGATGGTTTTTATTACACCCTTGTGGTTGAAGAATGGCTGACCTGTGTGGTATGCATGTCACGGGTATCACGGGCTTCAATTGGCACACATAATAGTCATTTTATGCAAGAGTCGAACTTAGTTACTCTTTCCTTATCTCCACCCTGTCACCGCGTTTTTCATCATTTGTTTTTTTTTTGGCTGCATCCTGGTCGTTACCGTTGATGCCAAAGGTAAGCACCAAAGAAAATAGGACACAACTAACCGCGTGTATTTACCAGCACACATACACTTCGCGCAGAGGGGTCAATTTTCTGGATTTGTACTAGACTCAAAACAGGTAAGTTAGACTCATGTCGCAACGGGGTTCCGCTGTCCATCGCACTCGTTCTCCCGATACGACAGATGATCGTGACTGCACTCGCCTTCGAACGGAGGGGTGGTCTGAAGATGTTAGTTTGTACAAAACACATCCCTTCACTTTAGCCTCGCAGGGAACCACGAATGGGGATGGCCTCACTGAAGGGGAACTCTACATTCAGTTGTGCAAGACTCCAGGCGGTAGTGAGCGACTTCCACCAGGATGGGAGAAGGTGTTATACGAAGGGGCGGTTGTTTACCTCGATCACATTTCTCGTGAAGCTCATGAAGTGCCGCCGTGGGAAGTGTGGCGTAAGCGGAGTGGTGCTGCAGCTTCATCTGCTTGATGTTTGATTCCTACCTTACTTCGTGAAGTGCACACAAGTTTCTTGTTTTTTCACATGTATTTCGGGTGGGAATTGCGTGACGTGACGCATATAAACTCCGGCTGAGGCGATTAATGTCGTTTTAGGTAATCGTCATGAAGGTTTCCATAGCATGGATCCGTGAATTTTCTTTCCGTGAGCCCTCATTTGCAGTGTTTATTAACCATATGTGGCCACCTCATGATGAAGCTGCTTCACCTTCTTCCCTTCAAACATGCCGGTCTCCACCTTTTCACCCACTCATTTCCCGTATTGCGGTGGTGTTGTCATCTTTGAGCGACGTGCCGTGGAATGTGTATGTGTGAGGAAGATTATATATATATATATATATATTTCCAGCGGGTTACACATAGATGGGAATGAGAAGAATGAAAATTAAAAGAGAGAGAGAAAGCGATGCTCAGCCACGTAGTTTGTTGGGTGCAGTCCGACTTGGAGAGAGAGGCATGTAAAGGAGAAGAATCTCATACTTATTTTTTTTTTGCTTGTGCGTGGTCCAAGAGAGCACAGCACAACACTTACAACCGGGGGTGCTTCTTTTTTCGTCTTTTTGATTTAGCTTTGCACTGCCCACTTGTTTGAGAGGGGAGCGAAAGAATATATTCGTATATATGCATACACGTTGTGGAAGATTGGGAAATCCGATGCGGTGGTAATGTTCTTATTATTATTATTATAAATATTATGGATTTGAGGGACGCACCATCATATTCAAATGAGTGAATTTAGAAAAAAAAAAACGCCGATGCGCACCTCTCTAAGCCACTGTTCTCGTGTACGTATTGGGAAACGATCGGTTAGTTCCAATGCGCTGGTATTCAACGAGTCACACATCATTTTGGTAAGACATGAGGTTGCATCGCCCACTAGTCGTTTCAACACTGTTGTTCCCTTTCTGTTTTTGTTGTGCCCATATTTTACTGATTTTGTCACTGCCATCACCACCATCTGATGTATATATATATATATATATATGTTTGCCTGTTTGCCTGTTTGTTTGTTTGTTTGTGCATGCTGTTATGAATTTTTTCAGTATTACTGTTTAGAGCGCAAGCATGAACTTTAGGAAACTAACAAAATTTTGGAGAAGGCAAACGAGCCAGGTTGATGTTGTCTCGGGGAGTGAAAAGTGTACAAGCGGTGATTATTGTGATACATTCGTTGGGCTTTTTCGAGGACAGCAGGGGAAAAACTTTGTTTCGTCGCTAGAAAGCGGACAAGCTGCTCTTGAATATATTAAAAATGTTACGGAGCGAGGGCAGATGACCAGCGGCACCCTCTCATCCTCGACAGACGACGAGCTGAAGCGAGAACGCGAAGAGACCCTCGTTGCTCTTGAGTTATGTGTGATTACGCATCCACAGTTTGTCAACACAGACGTGAACTCCAGCAACATTGAGAGCGGGGAAAGCGAGGGAGTTTCTCCTTCAACCACCGAGAAGGTTGCACACGAGGCTGCAACGAACACTACTGGGGAAGAAGTGACCATCACAATTAGTGAAACAAGTAATGGTACCGCTGCTGCGAGTGCCAATACACGCAACGGCGAAGCAGCTACCCCAGTCGCACATTATACACAAGAGGAGCGTAGGGCTTTGCTGTACGAATTGGTCAGCATCATGCTTAGCATTGATCGTTTTCTTTACATAAATAAAATTAGGGAGGAAATACAGCTTCAGCACCCCTCAATGTTGGTGACCCCACCACCCACAACCACCATCGGTACGGAATTGCTGGAGACCGCTCCATCGACGAATGCCACAGATGAAAAGAGTGTTGATTTTGAAAGCGATCCGTACGTGGCGCCGCCATCCATTTCATCCACTGGAAGGGAGTCGGTACCAGACCTCGCGTCATGCCAATCAAACCCAGGCGACCCTGATGGAGATATTTCAAATCGAAGTTTGAACAGAGCAGAAGAGGTAGTGGCAAGAATTCAAGCGATCACCACTTGGATTGTCCTGCAGAAGGTACTGCGGAGTCAGTTGGAGTTGCACCGGGAAAGAACCACCCAGCCAAATAGTCCCACAATAGAAGCAGGAGCATCGGAAGCAGAGTATGTGTTGCACTTTGAAGAACTGTGGATCGACACGGCTCCTCTACGGTGGGAGCAAGTGGTGGAAGAACTCAAGGAGGCCCTTGGCATGCGACGGAAGGAAATTGCAGAGGCCATTATATCTAGTTGGATACTGAACAATCATGCAGGTCATGAGCTCCTACAGTGTGTTATGCTGGAATTTTGTTACGGTGCCAACTTCGAGCACAAGACTGCGGTTGATGTGGATACCACACGACCGGAAATTATTTTCATGCCGGCAATCGGGAGCAATGACAGTGATGGTCAAAACCAGTCGCTGCAGCAAACTGAGGCGTTGACTGACACGACTCCCGAAGCACATGGCGGAGATGATGTCGTTCCAGATGACATGGTGGAAAAGGTGAAGAAAACATTCAAACAGTGTATTGTAACGCCATGGGTCTGCTATTTGGAGCAATCGTTGCAAGTATTCCAACTGGAGGGGGGCAATAGACCTGGTAAAGTGTTGGACACAACAAACGTTTCCCTCTGTTGCATGGTCAGTGCGTATGCGATTTGCTCAAAGCACTGGGAGGAAGTGAAAAGAAGGGACATCTTTCATTTTTTGGAAAAATTGTGGTGCGAACAACATGTTTCTACGCAGGTGGAGCGGATGAAGTGTGTTAGCACTGGTACAGAGGAAGATACCAAGCCTGAAAGCGAGGAAGTTGAGTGCGTGGACAGTTGTTCACCGCCTCAGGCATTGGACGGCGACAGCGATGGTACTGTTACGGTTGGTCACTGCGCTGAGAACGATAAATATGCTTTTTTGTGTGGGGATGAGTTCATATTGCCAGTGATGCTGCACGAGGCGTGGGCGACGGTGTTATGCATTCGTGCTCATCAGTGCCTTAACGGCGCTGGCCAGCCACTCTCTGAAGCGGTCAGACATGTTCGTCGGGCTTGCAGTTTGCCCATACAAAGATTTCCCTTTTGGTATTGCCAAAGGGCTCATGAAGCTATCGTACATGCGTATGTTGCTGCCGGAAACTATGCCGGTGCGATTGAGATTGGACGAGCAAATGTAAACAGAAGCGAGCGATATTGTGCAACCCATGGCCACTGCCTTGCTAGCCGGGTGAATTACCTGGAGTCGTTGCAACTGCTGGCTGAGATACAGGCTGTGTACCCTGGTAGTACTTCATTTACCAGCACTGTGCAAACGGTCCTACAACAGGCGGTACTCTGCGAGCAAGCACTGAAGGACGTTTTGCCTGTCTATATCAACGGGGTGGCCAGCCGTTATGCCGCTTTGCGGAGGAACATCTATCGAGTGAAGCTCATGGTTCTAAAGTTAAGTTGGCGTGTTCACTATCGTCTCGCTGAGGTCACACGCGCTAACATGTACTTTCACCAGTACATCCACCTTTTAACGTGTAGAAAAGTACCGGGGCGATTGGAAGAGCAATACAACGCGTGGAAAGAAAGGGGGGAACAACTTCTCGGAGTGGAGCACAACTCAGCTGTTTGCTTTTTCGCGCGGGCGGTTGACTGTGCTAAAAAAATTGTCAGCTCCGTTTCACGGACTGCACCAACAGTGGATTCCACTGCAAATTGTGCATGTTCCCCAGTGACATTACCGTGTTTGGCAGCAGCAGATGCCACAGACACCGTGCATCAGGAGATAGAACTTAATAAAATGGAGGCGGAAGGCGAACGCAATCTTGCACTTGCCTATATCGAACAGGCGGACCACGAAGTCAACGTGAAGAAGCGGCGGCAACAGCTTAGCAATGCCGTAAACTGTGCTTACGCAGCGCAAGGTATTTTGCACCGTTGGACATCAAAATTAAAGGCTGTCATCCCCTCTACACTAATGATTGGTGTCGCCTCTGGCATTGTTGTTACAACCAAAGCGCTGCTTCGTCTCGGACAGCCGCGGAAGGCAGCACTTCTGTTGGAACCACTAATCGAAGAGAGGTCGAACTCCAGCTCCGTACGGCCTCCGCTCTGGACCAGTGCACTGGAGCCACTTGGTCGCCCTCTCACCGCTGGAGAAATCAGTGAGCGCACGGCGACAATGCTCGTAAGACTTAGAGCATGTGACCTTCATGCACAATGCCTCAGCAAGTTTGACGGGGAGCGTGGCTATCGAGAGGTGGAGCGTGCAAGATCCTTCTTGAAAGAGTTGAAAACGTGGGCGGTATCGGTAATTGCGGAAAGCGCCGTGGTGTACCCTAAGGGGGAGCAACTAATGGTGGACTCTTCCATGTACAACGGCATATTGGAATTGTTGCGCGAAGCGAATGCACTACATCCATTACTTAGTATCACATGCGGCGATTCGTTGGTTAGCCTGGGAAAATGGGAAGAAGCGTTGCAAGAGTACTCTGATGCCCTTTCCATCTATAGCGCCGGTAGTGAGATGGATGGTCTTTCCAACCGCCCTGGAGATGGTATCAATGAGTGTCCCTTTACAACAGATGGTGTAATGCAGATTCAGGAGACAACCCGATGGGGAAAAGACCAAGACCGCATAAAGAAATACTTTAAAATAAAGGAATCGTTAGTACTAGCGAAGCTCGCTGAGGTGTATGTTGCACTAAGGAAGCCACTAACCGCCATTCATTACTACCGACAGGTGTTGGAGAACTCAACAGAGGTTGGTGACGCGCTGCTGCAATACAACGCTCGTCTTCACCTCGCCCGCTTGCATACAGCTACTGGTGAAACAGATGTTGCGGCAGAGCAGTGGTCCCAGGTTAGTGAACTGGCAAAGGTGTACGACGACGAGGAAATCAGCCGTGAGACAACTCGAAACATTATTGAGGCTCAACAAACCCGCGGTGCATATGCAGATGTGATTGAGGTTGCAAGAGAACTCAACAATCTGGCATCTGCGGCGGAAGGTGAAGATGCCCTAGAGGACAGATGTTTCGCTCTCGAAGCAATTGCTGACGCTCATCTTCAACTTGGCCAATACAAGGATTGTGTTAAGCTCCTTGACGAGCGGGAGAAAGTTGAGGACAAGGGGGCTCAAAGAAAGGGTGAGCTTTTTAACATGCGTGCACGTGCCCTACTTGGCTCCGGTGCAACACAAGAAGCGGTTAAGGTTCTGGTGAAGTGGGCGCAAGTGGCCCGGCAGCAGTCAAAGTTTGTTGAGTTGGCAAATGCTAATGCATCTCTGGCAGCTGCATATGCCACGGCAGGCCAGATATTTAAGGCGAAGCGACATCACCAAGCTGTTCTTTCGGCGCTCGCAGAGGTGCCCGACATGACACAGGAGCAATCTGGAACCGCAATGGAATCTGCGCGTTGGCTCGTCCACCAGTTTTACCTAAATGATGAGAAGGTGCCACTCCTTGATGATACGCGCTGCGCGAGGGAAGAGAAGCGACCAAGTGCCATGAATGATAGCTTTTTCCCCTCTTCGCAGTCTGTGAGAAGGTATGACGTTGTCTCGCCCTGTGTACTGTCCACCGCCTCCGGTGAAGGCAGCGAAGGGGAAGGTGAAGAGAACGAAGGGGACGAATATTTTGTTATGAGTGAAAGTGGTGACCTAAACGTACTCCTACAGGAAGAGGAAAAACACGCAAGGAGACGATTGAAAAATAGAAGTGCAAGCCACGATA
This sequence comes from Trypanosoma equiperdum, assembly GCF_001457755.1. Taxonomy (NCBI): domain Eukaryota; phylum Euglenozoa; class Kinetoplastea; order Trypanosomatida; family Trypanosomatidae; genus Trypanosoma; species Trypanosoma equiperdum. The sequence goes on from NW_027123159.1 coordinate 7,142, forward strand.
ACTGCTGTAACAGTTGTAGTAGCGGTGTTTACAGCGGAAGTAGCGAAGGTAGCAGCGAAGGAGGGAATACCGCTATGGATGAAAGATTCTTGACCGACTGCGATAATGGCGAAGAACTACCACTGAACTGCTCGATGGTTGGCGTCGACATGGCCTCTGTGCTGCAGCAGGATGACACGGCTGTGCATACTCTTGGTGTTAGCCGCGGAAGGGATGTAACCAACGGATGCGGTAGTGATGAGGCTACAATCACAGAGAAGCCTGTCTTACCTTCATCTGACCTCTGCGGCTTGTCCCCGTCTGTGTCCCCTCCCGTTAGTAACGTCAGTGGGGATGCTGCAACCACCAATGCAACCCCAGTCCTTCGAGGCAAATTGGCTGACTTGAGGGCAAAACAAACATGTGCCTCTGTAGCTGAAACATATCACACGGACGCAGCATCTGAAGGCAGCCATTCTGGTGGAAGTCCCGTCAATATACAAGCAGGTGATGATGACGGAGCACCGACCGAGGCTCCAACCAGGGAGTTCCTAGACAGAGTGACTACGAAGTCACCTAACCCAGCAGCTGTGCACACAAAGTGCTTTCACCGAGCGCTAGAAACCATTGAGGCAGCTACTCAACTAGCGTTGATGACGGTGGCAGGGCGGCAGGGCACCATTCCTAGGAACCCTGCCGATGTTATCGACCTCGCGCTTATCTCTTTTCCACATTGCACCTTTGTGTTTTACTTCGCCGATTTCGCCACACAGCATAGCGTGATTATTCGTCCCGCGTGCAGAAGCTTCTATCTGGAATGCCTAGTACACCCGTACACACTAAATAACTATCATTCGCGGGGTTTTCCACCACAGTCACAAAATCAACAGGATGGGCACCGGATGATACCTGACGAAAACAACGGTGCTACTGCAGACGGCTCCGTCACATCACCAGACAGTAGCTGTAAGTGGACCTCAGGAGAACACGAACTTCTTCAATCCCTGCACGATCTTCATGCAGATCTTTGGGAGCCTGTGTGTTTTTTGTTGAAGAGGTCCCATTGCAGACCCGATGAGGCGGAGTGCTTGGTTTTTGTTGTTGATCCCACTTTGCTACAAGTGCCCTTTCCTGCCCTTGTCGGTCGCGGAGACAAGGAAATACCGCTGGGTCAGCAATATACTGTACTCGTTACACCAACTGTGGTGAACTTTCTTAGGACAATGCAACATAATAAGCGACCGACGCTTTTTGGTGCTCCACAGAAGGACCGCAGTGCGTTCCTTCCACAGGGTGTGTCGTCGCAACCGTGGATAGCAAGTGAGACCACGCTCAAAACCAGCAGCCAGTTAGGGTCGTGTTCATTTCCGGCCCAGCCGATTCCGACTGCGCAAGTGAGTGTGGCGTCAAGCATGGGCTCAGTTGTCACTGCCAGAAGTACCGTATCTTTGTTAGGGGAGCTGCGCGGCACATCAAACGACCATGATACTGAAATTGCTTCTAGAGACACTAGCAATGCTGGCACTTGGACCGTTTTCAGTGGTTGCACGCGTAAGGAGCTTGTGTCCGCTTTTGGTTCCCCCTCTTGTCGAGCTCTGATGCTGCTTTGTGACCCTGTCGGACATAAGTTTAAAGTTGCCGATGGCATGGTCGGACTTGCCGATGTTATACGCGGCAATCCATCTCTATCGGAAACGCTGGATCTTGTAGTTATTACAAATGAGCGCTCAACGATGACTTCAGTTGAAGAGCCCGGGATAGCCGCAAGATTGTGCTTGCAGTACGGTTATCCGCGTGTCATCCGTGTGGATCTACCGCCCGGCACAGGTGTAACCACTGCACACCTGAGACTTTTACACGCGTACTACGAAAAGCTGTCCATGACCCTCGAGTGGCGCATGCGGTATCCCTACGCATTGGCACTCCGTATGGCCCAGGAAGAGGCATTGCGACTTGGTTTCCCACCCACTGTGTGCGCTTCCCTCACGCTGATTGGAGCAGCATGACAGCTTGCCAATATTATCTCAAATTTTCAGCATAAATGTCTTTTCGTGTCCGTGTTTTGTCCTTAGCTGTGCGCTATGTGAAGGAAAGTGAATAACTAAGAAAAGAAAGTGCTAACTACTGTACAGTGATGTTCACCAAATTGCTTGCGTAGTTGGTACCGGCATACAAAGTCGTGTATGGTTAGCTTCATCTTTTTTTTATTGCAAATATATTTGTAGGCATGTGTGCCTTTGTACCATTGAAGCTCCTTTCCCTTCCCTTCTCTTCTCTCCCATTTCCTTGAGCTTCTCCCCTGTTGAAGTCTGCATCTTCTATTCTCCTTTTTTTTTTTTAAACACACGCGAACACACACACAAAAAAAACACCTTATTTCTTTTTTGTCTTTTTCCCCCTTTTAACCCCCTCCTTCCTGCATTCCATTGTCGGGGATCCATACCGAAGAAGCCACGGGTGCTTCTTGTAATGGGGACCAACGGAAATATGTAGTGTGTTCGGCTCCACTAGGAGAAGCACGGGAGAATCTGTGTCCTCCGATTATTTTATTTCTCCCTTCTTTTCTATTGCTTGTTGCATCAGCTAAGGATGATAAAATAGTCGGGTTATGGGGAAAGCGTGTAGTGAGGTGCACATACAAATGTTTGGAATAGTGTAGGAGACGATGAGGTTTGTGAAGGATGGACTGAAGTCGTGAGGGGAGCGGGCGGATCATTCAGGTGTGAAAAGGAATGAGTGAATGAGGTTCACTTGATTTTCCTCAAACATTTCCTTGACTCACCCTACGTATGTACACACGCAGCTGCTACCGTCACCACGCAAGACATTTTTCGCTTTCCACGTTGAAATACTCATGTGCCTGCTTTTTATTTTTATCACCACTGCCATTATATGAAGTGCTGGAGGGTCACTGACTGCATCCACGAATTCCTTTTAATTTTGAAACCTAGTGTGTGTGTTTGTGTGTGTTAATGTGACCTTTATCCGACTGTGTTTACATGTTTGAGGAGCGTTCCTTTTTTTTTTCCACTGAATTGTACTGGCATCATCAATATTTTTTTTTGGTCTTTCTTTTTTTTTTTGTTGTTCCCCATTGGTGTTGCTAAACTTTGAACAACTTCATTGCTGTCCATAGTTTGCTGTCACGTCGATTAAGGATGTCTGCGACATCCCCGAGAAATATATATGCACCGCTCAAAGTTGAGTTCGACAGCGAGGTTGAAATCACAATTCACAGCGCCTTCTTACAAACGGCACGTTTGCTTCAATGTGACCCGATGGCGCACGTAAGCGTCTCTACGCTTCATGTGGCAACGGACACACGTCGACCGTGCGGGGGTGTTACTCAAGTTGGAGAGAGTACTAGAATAGTTAAAAACGAGCGTCCCGTTGGTTCAACGAGGCGGCTGCACTTCACCTCAAAGCCAAACTTCAGTGAAATCATACGGTTTGTGATACCTTTCACACAGTGCCGTCGGTCGACTATGAGACCAGAATCGCGGCTGCTGCTTCGTAAAACCGCTGCGGCAGTATCTACGGATGACAATCCTGATGAGCGGTTTGTTGATCATCAAGTATTGATAACAATTACCGACGCACAAGAACAGGGATACGGTCAGGCCGTGTGTCCGTTTCTTTTGCACGTCCCTAGCAGCTCCACGGAGCCACAACGCATCATGCTACAGCCACGCAACAAACACGACAAGCACGACCCCGTATTCAAATCTGATGTGGCTCTGCTTGCTAAGCACGGCGTTGACGATTTTGGTTTCGTGGATATATCGTGGCGAGTCAGTCTGATCCCGCACGGTGGTGCCCTTATCACTGCGTTGCAACCATCGGTAAGCGTACCTACATTTCCCATAGGACTCGTGCTGCGGGCAACGTGGCTCGTAGCTGGTAACGTCCACCAACCTCGCACACAGTACACGACGTCTGTGGAGTTTGGCGGGCAAGACCGTTTTTTGTTTGAAGGGACAAAACCGCTTTTTCTTACAATTCAAAGCGCTGCGCAGCTTGAGCGAGCCATCGTTCATTGCACTTTCCACGACACAACGACTCGTCCCCAGTCGTATGATGTGGCTGTACCACTGCCTGTTCCCCCGATGGCCTCTTTTGCCATGGAGCGCGATGTATGGTGGACAACTCCCGTGCGAACCGCATGTGGTGTTGACTTAGGCATTCTTCTGGCATCTATACGTCTTGCACAACGACCTCTTGATGGCAGTACACCATTCTGTACCGTTGAGGGTTGTAGGGAAATTAACAACCCCATTCACCAGTCGCAGTTTGCACATGTGGCAAAGGAGTGGGGACGCGCACCACCCAATACACCGCCTGGTGCCTACTACCCATTGTTTTGGGAATCTGAGCAGCATATTGCTCGCGTGGCGGAGCGGCAGTGGCGCCATGATTGCATTGTTGGGGCACGTCCCTCTATAGAGCATGTGCGGCACCTCCTGGAGGTCCTTGCGGGTCGCATTGCCGTCGATGGCGGCGTGAATGGGGTTGCGGCAGTATACTTCAACCATGCACCGACTACAACACTACAGCAACACCAGGTAAAGCAGTTTCTTGTAACGTGTGCTTTCCACGCAAAGGAGATGACAGTGCAAGATGCAGCCCGGTTTTGCTTCTTTGCCCTTCGTCGCGACATGGAGCAGGCCATAACGAAGGAAGACGTCGTCTTCATTCTAGATCACGCACTTATCGGGAAAACAATTGATATGCCTGAGAAAGAAGTATCCCGTCGCGTTGACGACATCTTTGGCGATGGTGTGTACATCACCTTTGACGACTTCATGCGTTATTTCATTAACAACTATGCCATGTGGTACCAGTTTGGTGTACCCATTACGACAGGTGATGAACAGGCGGCACAGGGCAGCATGGATGTGGCCGTGGAACTCGGACCAAATGCTCAAGGGACGGCGAAGGAGGAATCTGGTGAGGAAGCTCGTGGTGGTGCCGCAGTGCCTGTCGCGCCTCGTGGAGAGGAGGCCGGGTCATCGAACTCTAATCCTCAAGATGTTGGCGTTTGGCGCAGATTTATAGCACGTGTTCAGCATAGTAACAGGGCATTTAGCGTAACAGCGCACGTGAACGACTCCATTGCAGAGGTGATGGTGATGGTGCAGAATAGTACTGGAATCCGCGCGTCCTGTCAGGAGTGGAGGATGAATGGTGTTTTGTTGGATCCAAAGGCTACGGTAGGAAGCACAAAGTTGGGGCTTAGCTCGCGGAATGATGCGTCACCGGAGGTCGTCATTATTGAACGTGATGAATCCTTGCGTCTTGTTATGTTGTACAAGGAGAAGTCAGTCCGTTGGGAGCTACGCATTCAAGAAACAGAAAAGGTGCTGCGACTCAGAGCACTGGTTCAGCAAAAAACATTGATACCCCTCTCACGTTGTGTTATGCGGGCGAATGGCCAACGCCTTCAGGACAGGCACCCACTTCAACACTATCAACTTCAAAATGGCGATGTCGTCGAGGTAATGCAAGAGTAACGTCCATATTAACATGGGAAGGAGCGTTGGCTTCAAAAAAACATTGCACGCATTTGCGTGCGCAACGTTATGCAATACAGCAAACCATAGAGAGTAACTTATAGAGAAAGGCAAAGGGATGAAAGAAAACAATACTTGATTTGTGCCTGTTGTTTAGTCTGCGCGTTCTTGTGGGATAAAGAAAGCCATAAGGAAGAAGAGCAATGATGTTGTATAGAGATATTTTTCTTTTTTTTTGCCTTTTACATTGACAGTTTGTTCCCATAGAAGGAGTCATCATATAGAAGTGGGGTCAGCTGTGTCCGTGATAAAGCACTGATAGTAATAATAAAATCATCAGCACTGGTGCGTGCGTATTGTCTGGGACCTCGTACAGTGAAAGAATAATTGTGGAGGGGGGTGAGCATTATTCCTTCCCCCTTCCTATTCGCCGTGCATTCAGCATACCCATTTTCCGTTCCTTCCATCTCCTTCTACATCTTTCACTCGTGGAGACAATATAGGCGCCTCGAGACAAGCTGTTTGTGTACTTCGGCAGGTATCCACAAAAAAGCAAAAGGGAAGCAAAAAAGATAGTGAGGGATTTCCAGGCTCGACGGCGTATCAGATTCTTGTGAGGAAAGGAGAGAGTTGCAAGGGGTTTCCTTCCTGTGGTTTATAGAACCTGGGGTTTGCACTTCCAGAGAGTCTGAGAGAGCATGCCCGGGAGTTTGAATTCCTGTCCTAATAACCCTAACACTCAGCACTGTGTCCTTTTTTCAACAGTGTCACACTGGACGGGCCCGCAGTCACTCTACTATTGCTTCCCCCGCAGTCGCACTTTGCTGCAGATAGCACGGTTTATCTTGGATGACCCCGATCTGAGCACTCAGCTTGGCTACGGTGCGTTGTTGGGGAGCAATCGGTCAACCGAGTTGTTGAAACAGTACATTTATTGCTCTGCGCATGTGCCGGCTGCTTCCAGCAATGAAAGATACCACGCCGCATCGTGGTGCATAGCCTCTGTTGGCATAACCCTAATCTTGGTTGCCACGGTCTGTGACTACAAGTGGCGAGTGGGGACCAGTAGTGTCACACACGAGGCAGATGAAACGGGAAATGAAGGGGCAAGCGAACTCAACCCACGCGCCACTCCCGCGTGTTCGCCTTTGATTAGCGCAGAGGAAGTACGTGAGGACTCTACTAAACTGCCTACTACGCCTAGCCCCGATTGCTCCCGTCAGTGTCCCCGCGCGGGTGGGCTTAGCCGATTTCACCAAATATATGGTGTGCATTCGCCACTTCTAACACCCGAGGAGCAACTTACAGCACAGAGTGCTGTGGATAGTTCGAGCGCGTCGATACCTTCCGCACAGGAGGCTTCGGTGTTCAGTTCTTTGACTCAGCAACGTTTGGGGTTTCAAGGGACCTCCATGAGGAGCGACGAGCAATTTTTGGGTATTAAAGCTGGTGTGGCACTGGCGTCAGTACCCACTTTAATGCAAGAGTCTGGAGATGGAGGTAATTCTTGTGTAACAAAACTGCACGCCCTCAACGTCGAAAAGCTGAATAGGTCCCTGCAAAAGGATTCACTGAGGGGATCGGATGCGCCTGTTTTGAGATCCGGTGTGGCGCACGTTGTGCAGTGTTTGTCGCTGGTTAGCAGTTTCCAGAAGTGGCGAGGTTACCCTGAGTCGGAATCCGACTTGAATCTGTTTAACGGGCTCCGTGTAATCACTTTCCTTTGGGTAACGATATTCGGAACGTTTTGGTTTACCCAACAAATTAGTCCTGTGAACAGTTCTGTGGTTCCGAGTGATAGCATGCTTTACGCCTTCCTCCAGAAGAGGGTTTTCTCCGCTTGCGCTATTAGCACGTTTCTTGTTATTGCTGGGTTTCTAACTCTTCATCGTCTTCACATTTATGAGGAGTGGCAAATGAAATCACCTGCCGTGCGTGCAAAGTGGTCGCGGGGCACGCGTAGGCAGTGGCTACTGAAGGGTGCTCTGTCGTATACCCGTTATGTGGTTTCTCGCTTCGTTCGTGTAATTCCAGTCGCTCTCACGGTAACGTTGCTCGTGCCAAATATTTTGCCAGCGACTTCAAAGGGTCCGCTATGGATGGCGCTATCAAATGCACCGGCACTTCACAAAAACTGTGAAGACTACTGGTGGACGAACCTCCTGCTGATCAACAATATGGTCCCCACCGATGGAAGTAAGTGTTGTTTTCCTTGGTCCTATTATGTGGCACTTGAGTTCCAGTTGGTCGCTACCGGACCCCTCATTTACCGGCTCGCTAGATCTTTGCACACCCGTGTATATACCGCCGGCTCAATTGCCTGCGTGATGATAGGTGTGGCCCTGCGCTACAGTGCATTTATGTCCAAGAAAGGCAAGCACCTCGAAAAGAGTGAAGCGGCACCGTATACATTCGACGCTGGGGCGCTGTATGAGTGGCCGCACCTCATGTTCATTCCGTTTCTCGCTGGAGCCATTCTCCATCGCATTTATATCGCCGTGAAGCATCGTGCGCAGACGCTGCTTATGTTTGGCCCTGATATGTTCACGGTTATGCATCGTTGCCCTGAGAGTACCACCACGGAGGATAGGCTAAGTTACTTCATACTGGAAAAACTGCGCCTTAGGAGCATGCGCTTTCTGATAATGTGGGGAGGTATTGGTATGATGTGTCTCTGTGTGTTTTGGGGTTGGAGCGTTCTTCACTTGTCACAAGAGACTACACAAGTGAGCGTATGCCGTGCAGCCTATGAGTCACTCATTCTCCTTTTCTGGTGCCTTGGGTTGTGCATGTTGGTTTTCCCCTTACTATTTGGGTATGGTGGAGCAACTCGACGGTTTCTTGTTCATCCCTTATGGTGTGGACTGTCGCGTCTGGTGCTGGTGGGATATCTGCTCACCCCTATCGTCATTGGCATCGTAAACGCTCACTGGGGTCCCACAAACGTGGGTGTGATGCTACTTCTTATGTTGCGGTGGCTGGGATGCACTTTTTTGACATTTTTGGCAGCGTTCGTGCTTCACATGCTGGTTGAACGGCCGTTCTTGTACATCAGTTCACAAGGAAAGTACTGAGGTGAGGAAACACCGCCGATAATACTACGTCATCATTCAGTACGATAACCGCGTTGTGAGCGGTGGTTGGGGTTAGGGGGGCAACACCATTATTAATAATGCTTTTTAACAGTAGTGCCCTACCCTGTTTGCATGTCCCTGCAATGCCGGTGGAACAGAGTCGTGGGGAGCTCTTTTGGGTGGAGTAATACAAACAGCGGTTATGGTTCTGTGCCACAAACATGACGTGGCGGCAGTGTGCGTTGGCACACAAGCAAATATGCGCCATTTTCTTCCTTCACCTACGTTTTCCCCATACTTTTTGAAACATGCGTTGCTTGCTCCAAGCATTCACAGTACCTTGGCTTCCGCTGAATAAGCCACAACTCTCGCCCTGATTACCTCCTCAAAGGTATAGGTGAAGTTTGATGAGGGATGTACTAGCGAGCTTCATCGAAGCAAGTGCCGCCCGCGGGGCGTGGGAGTCCGCGCTAGCTGCGTGGAACACTGCTTTGTTTACTAATAGTAGAGAGGTGTCTTCTAACCATACACTGTTACTCACCCGTGTGTTGGCGCAGTACAGCCGCTGGCGTGAAGCGGTGGCTGTGGCTACCAGTGCGGAAACAGCATTGTGCAGTAGGCAGCTTGCCGCTCGGCGCGTGGCATTATTGGCAACGATAAAGGCGGGCAGTTGGAGGGAGGCCTGTCAGCAAGTGCTCAGTGTCCGGCGCTACCTTGAAAATAGCGCAGCAATAGGCCCCTCAGTCGGTTACACTGAGGAGGCTGAGATCAGTAAAGAGCTCTACCTGGTTGTGGAGTTGATTGAGCAGGATCTGTTGCAAGGGATCCCCACTGAGCAACGTGGGCTTTGGGACCCTGTTGTTGGTTGCTTACGGGGGAAGGTAGAGCGCCACCCTCCGAAACAAGCCGGAGAATTACGTCGGTGCATTCCTGATGTTGAAAACACCACAAGGAGTGATGAATACCAAATGAGGTGCGGTAGTGATGCTGATCACGTGACTAATAACGAAGAGCTAGTTCATATTCTTCGCAAGCCAAAGGAGCGCAATTCGTGGTGCGGTGCACTTCGGCTTCTGTTGGACATGCAGCACCCTAACGCTGCCTCAGTTAATATTGTGATTACCATTTTAAAGTCGCAAGGTCGTGAAGCGGAAGTACTTAGGGTGGTCAACGACTTTATGGTGTCGCGGAAGATTCAACCAACAGCAATAACGGTGAAGGCTGTATCAGAGGCCGCAAACACCATGCGGTCCCTTCCCCTTTGTATATCCATTCTTGACAACCCGTCGATGCGGGGCAAACTTACAGCTCAGTCAGCCGTTCCAATGGTATTGGCACTGCAGCGGCTTGCTGAGTGGAAAAGATGTCTTGAGTGGTGGTCCTCCGTGCCTCCACCCACTACACTTTCGGGCGAGGGAACCACTGACTACAACTCCGGCGGTGTACCAAATCTTCGGCGGCATCTTAAGCTAAGCAGCTACGTTGCCGTCTGTTTGGCGGGTGGGGGATGCTGGTTAGATGCGCTCGCGGCTCTTCATTACGCTGCGCCATACGACCCACCCCTCGCGATTCTGTTCTCCCTCCGCGCACTGCGAGTGGCAGGAAATTGGGAGGCTGCTGTGACGTTACTGCATAAAAATTGCTCAGTATGGAAAGGGTCAAAGGTAACGCTTCAGGTCCTGGACGTCGTCACAGAACAGAATGCAGAGAGTTGGATCCCGCCGCACGTTGTGCATATGTTGCGGGGATTATTTCGCTCGTAAATGCAAAACTTCTCGACAGTATATCGGATACGGGTGGTGTACATTCCATTGTGTCTACTTTGCATTTAAAACATGTGCCTTTCAGTGAGCCCCTGTATCTTTTTGAGTGGTTTCAGACTTATCGGTTCGCTTGGTCTATGGCTTACCCCCTTTTTTTCCTCACACTGCATGATGCAACAACAATCCAGCACCTGAGTGCATACTGACACACGTGGAAGGAACGGGTTGACGAACATTTAGGAGGAGTGAAGGCTTCAGATACTGGGGTTTGTAGGCATTCCAGTGTTAAAAGTTAATATGCGTGCAACTGCGGACAAACACGTATCGTTCGCCTCTGAGCTCGTGACGGCGTCGTGGGCAACGGCAAACAGTAAGACACGTGAGAGGAATACCACTTCCCGTTGTGGTGAATATCCCACTGACGGGATGAGCCTTGCCCTGTTCCATTCGGGGTCACTAGCTCTTCAAGCAGTTGATTCTCTCCGTCTCGAGCTCGAACTACCGCTTGTTGCCCGGTATCGTGTGGTAAACTATCTTTGGCGGCATTGCTATCAAAGTTTGCAAGAAGAAAACGCGGCGACTCTTCCTCCACGGCCCGCCAGTGTGGAGCACTCAGTTGACGAATATCTGCGCATTTGTCGCTGCGACGGGGGCATGGCGGGCGCGATATCATCCACATCGTTAAAACTTGTGGACGGCATCACACTCCATCGACTTACATACCTTGCGGATGATGCAGGCCACCTTCATCCGTACTCGAGGCGGCTGGATCCCGTCACGAGACCAATTGTTAGGTTTCTGAGGCAAACATGCACGTTGCAGTTGAGTCGCCGACAAAACAATATTATTTGTTTGCTGCCAAAACTCGTGGAGATCATCATTATCCTCTGTTATAAACTGGAGCTTAGTGCCCAGAGGTATGGACAGTGGCGACTGCCACCGCGTCACCTCACTTCCGAGGGGCGCAACTACCGAAAAAAAGGCAGTGAGGGCAAAAGCGAGCGGGAAGGTGGCGACTTCAGCCTTTCCCGCCTTACACATACCTGCAATTCTCGCAGTAGTGTGTCTCTTAGTTGGACAAGCCGCTGTACATGGTGGTTAGCCCGGGCGTGCCAGCGCGCATCAGCTCGACCCCATCGACTGTTTGCACATCTGAGAGCGCTGCTGTTAGATCCCGGGCCCATGTGTCACGTAAAGGCTGGTTACTTACAATTCCTTGCACTCCGCTTCTTTCCTGACCTTCCGTCCATTCAGTATCCCGTGGCCACGTTCCATCCAGAGACTTTTGTGTGGAAGTCGGAGGATGGAAGTGCTAATGGTTTGGAGGAGACGGGCAAAACTCATACACTGCAGGAGTCTCTGAATCATAAGGTAAAATTAAAGATTTCCCCGCATTCTAACTCAAAATGAAGACGGGGCTTTGATGGAATCTTCATTAGCTCTCACTTTGTAGTTCTCATCGTTTTAATACTCTTCTATGCAGTAATATATACATATATATTTAAAAAAAATTTACCCATGTTCTGCCGGGTAAATGTCGCTATCCTTCGTTTAGTTGGCACTCTGTATGTTTTGTGGGGGTAGCCGCGTGTAGTTTTATTTGTTTTATTTTCTCGCGTATATGGCTTACTGGTACGCTTCATGTTTTTCGTTTTTTTGCATTGGTGTCGTCCAGTACTTAATTCATCATATTCATCTTATATTTTTCCTCGTTATTGTTCCTGAGGGTATTTTGCGGAGGAAAAGGGAAGGAAGCTACCTGTTACATACCCGTTTATTTTGCTTGGTTGCTTCTTTGATTTCCGTAACGTAAACTCCAATACTGTTGTTGTGAAGGTCCGTGCAGCGGAGTCATGCGATCAGCCACTGAATATACAGATGGTCTGCTAGGGCTTCCAACTTCACCGCAACTAGCCACACATAAAGAAAGAAGTGGAGGCACTCAAGTAGGCTTGTGCCCGTGCTTCCGCATCGCAGCCGGCGAATTCATGCACATATATGCGATTTTAAAGGAGGAGCGACTTTCCTGGCGAGACGATTTTTTTGACGTTAGTCAGCTTTCAGTACCGCGAAGTACGTCGGAAGTGCTTGAGAGGTTGAACCTCAACTTGCCCTTCTACGCGGCCAACTACATGACGGTGTGCATTGTCGTGACGTCTCTTTTATTGTTTCTCAACCCTTATTTCCTCATCTTATTATGTTCCTTAGTTCTCCTACTGCGTGGTTTGTTTCTCCACGGGAAATACCAAGGAAGACCTAACCATTGCATCTATATAGGTGGGGTGACTGTCTCGTATTATCGCCTTTTGATTGTGACGCTTTTCGTTCTTTTTTTATTTCCTGTTGTTTGGAGTGGGATCCTTAACCTACTTTTTCTTTTGCTCGTAGGCGCCGCTCTTGTTCTTCCGCATGCGGTGTCGCGTCGGCCTGTGTACTTCCATGATGAGGAACTAGAAAAGCGACGACCAAAGGCTCTTCAATATGTGGTTGTCTTTCTGCTCCACTTTTTGAGTTACATGGAGAGCCCTAACAAGTGAAAATTATTTCTCCAATTTCCTACCTATTGCTTTGTGTTTTTTGCTTTGTTCAATCGGTGGTGTGTCCTGATCGAAGAGTAACACTGCATAAAAACCTCAGCCCTACATTTTTTTTGCAAGTGATCGATAGCGGGACAGGCACTTTTATTGTTTTATAACGGGCAACGAGAAGTGCTAGAAGATGCTGTGAGGGTAATCAGTGTCTGACTATGCTTTTTTACTACTCATGCTTCGGTACAGCTACGCAACGTCACAACACCTTCACCTTTTTCTTACACGTGCACACACGTGTTCGCTTATTTACCCTATGAGGGGTTCATTTTATTCCTACACTTTGTACCACGCTCACACTTACGTGCGGCGTAACGGTTATTGAATTTTTTTTCTTGTTTATTGTTTCTTTGAGTGCATTTGCAACGTGCATGCGTTGATGTTGGAGTGTATGTGTATATGTTTGCGCGCATTCTGAAGTATGCAGGGTTTACTGCACGTTACGTCTTCCCTTCCTTGTCGTCGAGTGCATAACTCTGACGTAAACAAAAGCAAAAAAGAGTAGAGAACAAATAGAGTGGAATACACTGCCCCATTTCTATGGGAAGAAATAAGTCCCATGCGCCGTACCTTGGGGTATTAGAAGATGGCCTCAACACATTACAGCGCATACAACAGTGGGGAGCTGCCGCAGAGCTGTTATACACCCCGAACAGCCTTGTGAGCAGCCCACAGAGCTCGAACGAACCGCACGCATTAACTGTGGCCCGTCAAATCGCTACCATCATGGCGCGACTGAATGAATTGTGTAGACGTGAAGCAGAGGTGCTCCTAACGCCCCGATTGGCTCTTCTAGAACTGGCGGACGTTATCCGTCACGGTCTTGTCTCCTTTCACCAAGAGGGTTTTAATGGCCAATTAGGCAATGCCGAGGTGCTGGCCAAGTACGTCGCCCATCGTACAGCTCCGCAGTGTGGCGTAATAGAAGGGTTACATGTTATCACATGGGTGAGCGTGAAACTACGCATAGAGTTGTTTATTGAGCAACTACGCAAACGGGTTGATGGGGAACTTGCAGCAGCGGAGGGTGGGGGCAGCCGCACTGAGCAGCAACTGTCTGCATTGCGCACCACACAGCTGCTGTTCAATGACTTTGAATCACTTTACGACAATCTCCTTGTTACTTTTCCGTGCGTTCAGTATGCGGACACAATCCCTGAGGTGGGTGCGCAGCTGATGCCAATCCTCTTGAAACAATACTATCAAATTGCAGAGTGGGTGGAGCTGGTAGAGTCCAACAACGCGCTCCCTCCCTTAACCGAGACGAGAGTGCAGTCCGTTGACGCGGAATCTTCATCCTTCGTGGTACGCCGTCAAAACCCAGAGGCACCTTTGGGTCTCGTCTTCAATGAATGTGGCCGCATAGTTGAAATAGATCCTTCCGTCCGCAGTGCATCGGCATCTGGGGAAGAGCTGCATCGGCTCCTGCGGTGCAGCGAAAAGGGGGCAGTGGTAGTCGCAGTCAATGGAAAACCAATACCGCGCTCCCCACCGAGCAAACCATCAAAGGTGCTGGAAATGGTTCACGATGCCGTGAAGAAGAACAAGCGGGTTGTCGTGAAAGTGGCCAAGGAGCTATTTAAACAACCAAAAGTTCATCAGTTAGCGTTTATAATGCCAAACCAGGGAGGTGAAGGCTCTTCCGGCCAGCGCGCCACACTAGTGCTTCACCGTAGTGACCGGCTCACTCCTTGGGGTTGCCAATTTGATCAAGACTTAATTATAAACAAGATCCCCAGGCGGGAATTATCCGAGGATGCTAAGAATTTCTTCACAGAGTACAGTGACCGAGTGAGCATCACGGCTGTGAACGGTGTTGAAGTGACGACGGTGGCTCAGGCGCAAGCGCTTTGCTCTGACACAGAGACTGCGGTATTAAGCCTTGTGGTCGTTACACCTGCAATGGCCCAGCAGCGAAAGAACCGCACCACGAGACAGGACACGTCGGTAACCTTGACCCCACAACAGATTGAACAGCTTCAAGAGACGCCGCTAGTTCCTGAACAGAAAACTCTACCTCCTCTGAATCAAGCCCCGGCGGAATTGTTGGAAAGCGACAGTGTCGTTGATGGCAATCTCGATGCAGCTCTGCTCTCAACCTCTATGGAAGACACCGGTGAGGTGGAGGATGTAACCCATGAACCCCATTCACAGGTGGAGGAAGTGGACATGAACGCGTATCAGCGCGTGGCAATTGATGTACACCACGGGGAAGATTTGGAACAGGAAGAGCGGCAGAAACAACAGCACCTGGAGAGTGAAAGGCATCTCGAACCATCAGGCTTAGAAGGGTCAACGGATGCAGATGCTCCAGGTCCACTCGTTTTTCCCAACGATGTTGCCATCGATCTGCTTACTCCGTCAGAGATGGTAATCCGGCGGCCATCCACAGAAGATAGATGGGGTCTCGTGCTTAACAAAATTGGAACAAGCTCAGGGGATGCACTGCGTGTCTTACAGCTTCCGGAGCTCCCGCCAAAGGGCGACACTAGGCGAAAGCATCCGTTTTACAAGACGTTCAAAAATCCATCCGTACCGACGGAGTGGCGCATCGAGAGCGTCAACAACACGCCAGTTTCAAAGGCAGCGGACATACTTGAAATAATGCGAAAATCTCTCAAGCTGAGTATTAAGTTTTTCAAGCTTTGATAGACATGGGTATGAAGGGCAGGTTATGCACTTGCAAGGATTTCCCATATTTCCTTCCCCTCCTCCCGTCTTCTCATTTTTTTTTTGTTGAGACAGAAGACGGGTTCGCACACCAGCGCGTATAAGAGTACCATCGTATGTATGCATCTACACACATGGCACTACATATCCTCACGAACATGCGTATACCTGCGTGTGGATTTGTGCCTGTAGGGAGACATCATTTAGAGTGTAGTGGGAAATACCCAGATATCCCAACAGATGTAAATGGGGGAGGGGGGTGAAGGTGGTACCTTGGCCCAAGTGAAGGGGTCACGCGCACTTTGCGAAGTACAACAGCAGGGCTCGGGTTTATTTTTTCCGTGCTTAATCTCTCTCCAATTAGAATACGTATAGAAGTGCGCATACCAGCCTGTTTTAAGGCTTGGGCACGCCACAAGAGTGCTTGTATACCTATATCATTTTACGTCCCACTCTCCATATTTTTTTTAACTGATGCCATGTACTCATTTCAGTGTACTGATTCCACCCGCGCCGCTATGGGCCTGATTCGAATGGCTCACCTTGTTGATTGTTTTTTTTT
>NW_027123159.1:23363-31081 GCF_001457755.1 Trypanosoma equiperdum
GTGGCACTGAGATGTCGTTTGTAGACGGTGCAACTGAAGGGCAAACAGCCGGTTTCGCCGATGCACCCACCAGCAACCCCATGGGTAACGCCGCAATGATTGACCCTCAATCCTTCGTCAGTAAGGCGTGGGGTTTCGTAAGATTTCCTGCTGAAGCCGTGAGGCAGCAGCTCAATCGCGTGCGTCCGTGGAGCCAATTCTTCGACAGGGAACAATTTGCCTCGCCAGAAGGGTTTGGTGATGCGGTCTCGCGACTTCGCTGCAACGTGGTGCACTTCTATCACAACTATTTCGTCGTGGCGCTACTCGGATCATTAATTGTCCTGATAGTCAATCCAATGTTTAGTATATGCATGTTTCTCATGCTGCTAATGTGGGCATACACTCACAAAAAGCAGATGGAGGCGGCGGAGACAAATGTGAACCACTTGTTGATAGGAAACTACGAGATTTCGTTTTCCAAGGCGTATATTCTCATTAGCATTTTTGGCATAATATCCTTTTTCTTGTTTAACGGCAGTTCTGTTATGTTCTGGATGTTTTTTGCTTCATTAGGCGTTGCAACCGTACATGCGGTGTTACGCAAACCCCATTCGGAGAATGAATTGGCCCATTTTGTGTAGGAAATTGGAGTAGGGGAAACGTGTGCGTGTGGCTCCCGATATCGTTGTGGTCATTCATTAAGAAATAAGGCCTGCATGTTCAACAGATGCTGGGTGAAGGAAAGAAAGGCGGAAATTGCAATAAGGATAGAGGCCCTAAGATCGTGAATTTTTTTTTTAAAAAAAGCGAAAATTGGAGAGTGGTGGACTGTAGACGGGCACCGTTCTTTGCAACTTGGCATGCACGTAGAAGAGCAAAGTCGTGAAAATTGAACTGATGACATTGTGAGGCGCATGTTCTACCTCTAATGGTGGAGAAAAAATGGTTGTGAGGGAAAGAAACGGTTATGAGAGACGACCTGCTTGTAGTCTTTATCTTGTGGGGGGTTTCCTGTGTTGTGGTATGCGTACAGGGGGAAAATAAGGTGCACCTTAGGAAAGTTGAAGGCATGGAGAATTTAACTGCCCCGGGTGAACGCCATGAACTCTATCACCTCTTCAGTGAGACTTCGAGAGAATTTTTTCTCCGACGGTTGTGTATGTGTGTGGGTTGATTTCTTGAAATGTATATGTACTCCTTTTGACTGCATTTTTCAGAAATCTATGTGCGCTGGCGGATTGCATACAAATAGAGCTGTTGTTACCGTTTGTATGAAAAGGGGAAGCTGACGCTGGGCTGGTATATCTTTTTGGTGTCGTTTTTTTTTTTCAAAAATTTTCAGCGTTCTTGTTGATATGTTCCCTTTCCTCCCACCATTGCGGCCATATGTACAAACATATACACGCGTCACTAAAAAAGAGAGATGACAGCACTGGTGGTCCAGCGGTTTCGCGAGTGCCAGAATTTATTGGACTCAGTGGTGACTAACCTCTGTGCCATTGAAAACTTTACCTCGCAGCGTTCCACCGTGGAAGAGGCCGCACGGCGGCTCCGCTCCTCCACGTCCGTCCGGGATGCCGCGGTACCGCTTTGCTGCACGGACCCATTGGGGATGTTAGCCGTTTTCCCCGAGTCTGCTGTGGAGTTAATCATCGCTCAACATGATGATGATATGGCTGCTCTACTTCGCTCTTTGAACAGCACTCAACAGATGTGGGGGAAGAAGTTGCAGCAGGCTAAAGAGGCACTGCAGTCGGGAGAAAGTGGGAAGGCCAAGGATGCGAATGTAGCAGACAAACAGAGGGACGTGTCACAAGTTATATGCACACGTAGTTTCATAGCAGTGCTGTCGCAGATGCATGGGTGGCTGAGAGCGCTTATTTTAGCCCTAAGAGCCGACTTGGCAAATCCACCGCGAGCGGTAAAACTCTCGGAATTTTTGTCAGCTCACGACCCGCCATTGAAAAGCGATATTACCCCTGTTGTAATTGTGTCTCTAGAAGCAGCACTGGGACAACTACCGGATAGGGTGAGGCGTGAGTGGGAGTTATGTACTTCGCAGCACATGGTTGATGAGGCATGGGTGATGCTACTGAGTTGAAATCCGACGCGCTTAGATTTCAGCTCACATCGAGTTGTGACCGGTGAGGTAAGAGGGAGTGACTTTACATGGAAACCTTGTAAGACGGTTTGTTGCTTGACTTGCTGCTTATTGCCTTTATTTCGTCTTCACAGCACTACTGAATTCCCGGACACCCATTACGTGCAAAGGGGTTGAACATGGAGCAAAATAAAGAGGGGGGAACATTACATTGGTGGTGCGCCACTCGTGTCCTCAGTAACCCTCTTTGTTGCGAGCATGGAGTGGGGAGGCGGATTCATGTTTTGTTTGAAAACGTAAAAAAAAAACTCTCTCTCCGCCACCTAAAACCTTTATATTGCGAAGGGACATAGACACACACACTCTTTGTGAAAAGACGCCTTTAATTATGGTTCACCGTCAAGATGGAGCAGTCGTGCACTGCTCGAGAGAAACCGGCAGACTAAGCGCCATTATCGCACCTTCCATCCTTGCTTCGGACTTCGCCCAGCTCTTAAGTGAGTGCCAAAGTGTTTTGTCACCTGAGGGTGGAGCAGCAGATTGGCTTCATGTGGATGTTATGGATGGACACTTTGTCCCCAACATTTCTATAGGTATGTGTGTTGTTCAGTCGTTGCGCAGCCACCTGCAAGATGTCTTCTTGGATGTTCACTGCATGGTCAGCGACCCCGATCGTTGGGTTGAAGAAATGGCGAAAGCTGGTGCCACGCAAATGACATTTCACGTTGAAGCGGTAGCAGACCCCAAGGCTGTCGCCCGTCACATACGTGCTGCAGGTATGTTGTGTGGTGTAGCGTTGAAACCAAAGACGCCCGTAAGCTCTGTTTTGAACCTTGTAGAAGAGCAGCTGATCGACATGGTATTGGTCATGACGGTGGAGCCGGGTTTTGGCGGTCAGTCTTTCATGCAAGACATGATGCCGAAGGTGGAAGAGCTTCGTGCAAGGTTTCCGTGTTTGAATATACAAGTGGATGGAGGAATTGGACCAGGAACAATCGATGCGCCTGCGAGGGCTGGGGCGAATGTAATTGTGGCGGGAACATCTATTTTCAGGGCAGACTCAAGGAAGGAGGCCACAGAAAGCATGCGACGCGTCGTGCAGGGTTATCTGGGATCCACAACGAGTTAGTTGGCAGTGGGCGAGTAACAATCATGCATTTTAGGATAAAACGAAGCTCGCGGGGAGATTAGTGAGAGTAGGGACTACTTAACTACAGAGAGCGTTTACGTATTATCGGTGTCTAAGGCGATACGTGTTTATTGATGAATTATTTATATGTATGAGCGAACGAATGTTAGCGTTTCTGTAGATATATTAACACTTAACAACCAAACCGAAGCGCGTCCTTTGGGTAAAGTATCATCATGAAATTAACATATCCTGTTGCTTTTTGAAAAAGCTTTGACTCGCGCTCTCAAAAAAAAAAAACAAATAAATGTGTCAACGAAGCATTGTTTTCTTATGTTTATTGTTATGAACTGCTCCAGTGCAGTACGGAGAGGAAGTAACGTTGTCTCGTCTCTATGAGAAAGGGAATATTTTCTCACATCATCGATAGGATCGCCGGGGTTCCACACAGGAGCGTTGCCGCAATTCCATATGGGCAGTGGTTTAGTCTCTATGTGCAGTGTTTGAAGGCTCATCAGCGAAACACTGCAGCAGGGAGAGATGCCAATGAGCTGAAGGTTGCACGCCAAAACCTGGATGTGTCGCTTCTTAGCAGCGTGGTATCGCAGAAGTGGACTGAAGTCATTGTTCCGAGTGACGATAAGTGTGATGCTCGTCAACCGCGATCATCAGTCGGAAACGTGTTGTGGTGGCACGAGAGCGCTGAGGGTGCATGGCTCAGCTCCAACAATAAAATCCGTGGTTTGGAACTGGTAACTACGTCATTTTTGCTTGAGCCTCTTCTTGCAGGTCGCTCCATCGCTGCATGGACAGAGACAGTGCAACAATCAAGTGCCGCCGGTGGTCCGCTAATGCAGAATGACAAAGGGCAACCGAGTTTGTCACCTAACAAGAGTGGAGTGTTGGTAGTAGTGGTGCCGTTCTCAACTCTCTTCCAACTACGTGCCGAAGCTTACCCACGCGCACATACAGCGTCAGCAGACGGGGAGAACACCCAGCAGAGGCAGTTATCCCTTCAGGAACGCAGAGCGCGCGTGGCCGTATTAAATTCCCTGCATCAACTTATGGAACTGCAGTGCAACAGCAACAACCGTTGGACAAATGTGGAATTTGCAATATGGAGTCCTGTGTCTGAGTTCGACGCGATAATGCATATATCGCAGGTACGCCTAAGTCTTCCAGATGCAGCGAAAAAACGCATCACACTGGAGACTGTATGCGAGTGCGAGGCCACTCGCTCTGCATACCTGGCGCATTACTTGACCCTTACAAAGAAAAATGTGCCCCTCGCGGTGCTCGCGCCTCAATCTCGGCAAACAGAACTGCAGCAGGTGCCTATCACGAACAGCTGTGTCAGGGCGCAATCGGCCTGTGAATCGGAAGTGAGACGACAGGGCCATTTGAAGAGGAGCACTGTGCACAGACAAGCGGTCACTGGATGTAGCGAACTAGTCAGACGTATGGCAACGCGTGAGGAGAACCTACGGCAGATTATGATCCCTTGACTTTGTTCATGGTCTCTATGCTTATTGTCTTCCACGGTTCATCACCTTCATTGTTCAATTCATGGGAAAGCAATTTGGGGAGGGGGATTGTGCGAATTGCGACTTTGAAACTTCTATTTCTCCTCTTGCGAGTCACTGTGTTGGTGGGAAATGGAAGGATAATTCTCTCTTATGCTGTGTCACCCGTCTCAACTATAATTTCCCCGTTGCCACAAGTTCTTCCCTTTGTTGCACCCACTCACGGGTCCTCTTGTCAGTGTGGCATGCTGGAAACCGTTGTGAAGGTAGCGGAAGGCATTGAGTTTTAGAACGTGAGTGAGGCAGTTAGCCAGCTGGCATGGACTCGGTTTGCCCGGAGCGATCTGTGACGTGTGTTACATGGAACCATGATGGAAGCAACTTGGCAGTAGGTCTACGATGTGGTTTCATCATTTACAGCACGGAGCTACTGCACCTTGTCGACGGGAAATTGTTTGAAATCCTTTTCCAGCCCGTTGATGGTGGCGCAGGGTTAATTGCTTTGCATGGACAATGTAACCTAGTTTTTATCTCTGGGTGGGCGTACGATCACAGGGCCACTGTGGCAATATACGACCTTTCCGTGAAGGGGGAGGAGCACGACTCGCGTGACCGTGCTGTGCTGGCGAAAGTGACGATGGCAGAGGCAGTGAACGGGTTGTGTTTCCACCCGCTTTTAGTGATGGTTGGAACAGAAAGCGGTTTGGTACATGTCTTTAACCAGAAGCTCGAAAAGATACAGGAGTACAAAACGTCGCAAAAAATTCGGACGTTCGCCGGTGCCACGAGCAAAATGGCATTAGGCACAATGTTGGACAAAGAGGTGGCCGGTGGAGTTAATTACTTACTACTGCGTGGAGTTGTCGCCGGCCCAACCCCTGGCAGTGTGCGGTGTATCCGCTACGTCAGTGAGCGAAGTATGGAAGTTGAGTCGTCACAGTCTTCTCTTGAGGAGGAGGGTGGATGCGCGGCTGGACCCCTTGAAGAAAGCGTTGTCGAACTGCACACAGCAGAGGTGCAGTGTATTGCCATTACGGTGGACGGTCGTTGTGCGGTCACCGTTAGCGCACGGGGGACGATGCTCAAACTGCTTGACGTAAGGAAAGGGGTGGTAATCGGCCAGTACTCGCGTGGAGCGGCGCCTAACACAGTTCTCTCATTGGCATTACACCAATGGATCGACCGTACAGTCCTAACGTGCATCTCAGATTCAGGGACACTCCATATTTTCCATGGTCCCCCATTAAAAAGGTCCAGTGAGCACCATGAGACAGCTGACACGACAACCGATGCAAAGTGGTCGGTCCCAGTCGTGCAGCGATTTAACGACTACATTAGCAGTGTGGGTGCGAAGTTTCGGATCACCATACCTGAGGATGGGTTGTCTGACGTTCATTGCAGAGAGAGATTGGATGTCGGTATGGCATACAGCACAGTTGTTCGCATTCACGATGCGAGCCTCTCACCCACTATTTTGGTTGCGCAGCGTTATATTAAGAGGGATGGTACATCGTCAAAAGGTCGTTTGCTATTCATCAAAGTGGATATGGCGGCAGAGGTGCCTGGTGTAGCACGGACAAAGGACCTGCGCAGCTTCTACTTTCCAAAAAGTGAAATGTAGAGTTTGTTGTGCAGCCCATACCTCCAGCAGAGCAAATTACCGAGGTGTGTGTGGGGGAGGGCGAAGGACGCATAAAGCGTTCGCTGTTGCAGGTGATTAGTGTCTTTTTTTTACTTTTTTTCAAAGTGTGGTTGTTTTTTGTCCGCACACTGTTCTTTCATTTTTGTTGTAGAAACAAGAACACGCCACCATTCTTGCTTGCTACTAGGTGCGTGCACGTGCGATTCATTGGGTCGGTCCCCGTTTCCTGTTCTGTGGCTTATGGCGTGTTCCCACGATTTAACTCCTTCCCTTTGTGTCACACCATGTTTCGTTAGAAGGGAGAGGTAAAAAGTTACGAGTCATTTCAAATCGATGTTCTACATTGACGATTTATTTTGGACATCGTTGAACTACGCCACGAGCTGGGTGGGCCTTGTCAGCATCCTAACGTACCTGTTGGTGGTGCTCCTGCAGCAGTTGGCGCTGCACGTGCCGCAGAACCTTAAGAAGAAGTACGCAGCCGAATGGGCTCTTGTAACAGGGGCGAGCAGTGGCATTGGAAAGGCCATTGCGGAGAAGCTTGCCGAGCAGAAGATCAATGTTGTTCTTGTTGCATTGGATGACCCACTTCTGAGTAGTACCTTCGCGGAACTGCAACAGAGGTACCCCAAGCAAAGTTTCAGGAAGGTAGGAGTTAATCTGGGTGAGGAAGGGATGCGGTACATGCAGCCTATCGTCGAAGCAACAAAGGACCTTCATATCAATTTGTTGTTCAACAACGCCGGTTACATCAACACAGGACTCTTCGCCGACACCACCATTGAGCGGCTGCGCGCCAATATGGAATGCAATGCTGGATGTGCTGTGCCAATCACGCACCATTTCTTGCGTCAAATGCTGCAGCGGCAACAGCGAGGTCTTGTGAGCTTCACCTCCTCCGCCTCGTGTTACCTTCCCGGACCAACCGCTACGTTATACAGCCCAACTAAGGCTTTTCTAACAAACTTTGCAACTACTGTTGCGGCGGAGGTGCGTGACGCGGGTGTTGATGTTGTGGTCATTCACCCTTCACCTGTCAACACAAATTTCTACAAGAACCAGGGCCCACTGCTCAACTCACTCAAGACGGCACAAAGCGCAGCTGGTTCGCCAATGAACATCGCTGAACAAATATTCGCCGCCGCGGGGCGCCTGACGGTTTGGGACCAGGGAGTTACGTGTGCCGCATTCCGTATCGTGAACAAAGTCATCGACTTTCAGTTGTTTTCTGAGCTCGTCGTTCGCTTTGCGTGGCTGAACGGTGACCACAAAAGGCTCGTAGCAAATTCCAACACACGCGGGAAGAAGCAGTCCTGATTATCGAAATAACTTTTTTTTTTT
>NW_027123159.1:31108-37856 GCF_001457755.1 Trypanosoma equiperdum
GGAGGAAAGGGGGGAAACGGGATTGAGGGAAGGGTGTTTATTCAGTGACCGCCTTGCACACGTATATTACACGTGTCTTCACAAATGAAAGGATTGGAGAGTACTTCAGGTGAGCGAACGTCTGCGTATTTTGTTTTCGTCTCTTTTTGTAGTCTGCAACATAGGGATCATCTTACTCGTGGTAGAGTTTTTGTTGGTTTTCCTGCGGGTCGCGAGTTGGCCCAAGAGACTCTATGATGATGAGTTAAGCAGGGGCAATTTCGTGGATTGTTCTATGAGTTTTCTTGCTGGCTGCGCCGTGTACATCCACCCAGTGCCGCCGCTACACGACCGCTGTATAACTTTTTTTTTTTGCGCGCATCGTCTCACCATGCTCGTCAGTTTTGTTTTCCCCCCACCCTTCTTTTTCTTGTTGTATGCGCGTGCGTTCTTGAATAGGCAAAGAAAGAATGGGGTCACCAACCCCAAACGTGCGAAGAGCGATGATTGCAGTGAGCCGGCGGCTGAAGCTTCGTCGACCACCGCGCACGCCCTCCGCAGGGGCAGTAGCAAGGGGAAGTTGCATAGAACAAACCTCCTCACATTTTGTAACGGCTGCTGTTGAGAGGCTCTACAGCCAAGTTGCACCCGTAACGCCCACACATGCTTCGCACATGGACTCTCACAAGAGGGATCTACCGTGTCTGCTGCGCACGTTCCTCGACCAGGGGCACGCACCGCAGTTATCTTCGTCTGTTGTTTCATGCGCTGTCTCCTCCAAGCAGATTATTGGAAAAACCGCCAAATCAGCAGGGTTGGCTCGGAATGATGCAGAGGATATGCTAATGCAGTATCGACCGAAGATTGATTCCGCGTTGGTGCGGCGCGTCGCTTGTGCCATGGACGTGGAAGGGGCGTTGCGGCGAGCCAGGAAATTGACGCAAGCGCTTCGCGAAGGTGGGGAGCTTGACAAAATGCTCTCAAGTTGTGTATCGGTTTCCTCGCAGGTCACAAAGCAGGAGATGGAGCTGCAAGCGGGAATAGCGGCGCGGTTTCATCAGCAGACCCGGGCCAAGCGGCAGATGAAACTACGCGGGTTTCGGCTGTCCACTAGTGACATTCAGGTGTCAGAAGTGCTTCCTGATGGGAATATAGTCACTTTTACAAATCCGACGCTTCCAAGTGCTGCGGGCACGTGCAGCAGGAAGTCTTCTTTGGACGGCAAACAGTTACCATACCTTTACTTTGTACTTTACAAAGAAAATATTTCGCTTGGAGACGCATTCAGGCTCTTGAGCGAAGTATCCGAAGGGATGTGCCGTCTCGAAGACTTCGCGGTGAATGTGGCACTCGAAGAGTCTGCTGTCACTGCGCAACTCTGCAGCGTGCGCATTGCCCTGCTTAATGATGAAACCCACGGAATACGGCGATCAGCCGCGGTGAAGAAACTTCTCAGAGTGAACTTGCGACCCTTACGACTTAGTGTTCAGCTAATCGGTTGGAGAGACCGCCCGTGCGAACCTGCCTCTAGCGGCATGTCCCAAGCCCAATACAGCATGCTTATTAGGGGAATCAGCGCGAATGAGCCAACTCACTTGGAGAGAAAGGTGCTGGCCAGATTCACGGCGTTTCCGAACTTCTTTGGGCCACGCCACTTCGGGCCATTTTGTTTGTTTCGCACTTACCACGCAGCTGCCGCGTGGGAACGGGGTATGCATGCGGAGGCACTCGTTATAGGAGCCTGCTTGAGTTATGCCGACAGCATTACATCGGGGAGTGGTTGGATAGGCAAATTGGTGGAAATTCTCCGTCAAGGCGAGGATCGCCTTGGCGTACTGAAAGAGTGGTACCAGTTTAACGTTCCCCACAGGCTGAGGGCGCAGATTGCTTCAAGTAAAGCTGCCCTGGTATGGAATGTGCTTGCAAGCTGCCGTATTCTTGAGTTGGGGGCGTGCACCATGGAAAGGTCCCCTGACGTTGGGGATTTTGTGGTGGATGGAGGTCGTTGCCCTGCCCAAGTTGAGGAAACTGTAGAGAAGGTGGAACTCTTTCCAGAGTGTGGTTGCGGAAAGTGGAATAGCCCCCCGTCCGTGGAGCGAAGGGGTAGGGATTGCGCAAATACTGAGGTTGTGAAATTCATCTCCACTCAAGAGGACGCTGCCCCGTACACGATACATAATATTGTTGTACCGTTGGGCGCGGAAACTAATGGGGAGGTAAGAGGTCTGTTAATGCAACTGGGCTTCCGTCCCACCTTACATCCGGTTGAGCACTCGCAGAAACCGGTTGGTCACCGCCCACTCTTTGCAACGGGTAGTGGGTATCCGCGTGCAGCTTCTCCGTGGGTAAAGGCTCTGCCTGAGCTAACTGGAGGCATTGCTGGGGACAACGGAGGTGTTTTTAGGCTGCTCACAGATGTAGAAATGCGCCAAAGCAGCAGCTACACGACCCTGTCGAGAGGCCGGATGCGTGGAATTTGGCCAGTGGGAAAGTATGGCTACCGGTTGACGGATCGCTTGCCCGCTGGAATCGTCTCTCTTGCCGCGTCGGACGCGACGTGGCGCGGAACCAGATGTCTTGCCATGCACTTCACCTTGCCAACACAAGTGTATAGCATGTCCCTCTTCCGAGAGTTCGTGGACATTGAGGACCTTACCGAAGTGACGGATCGCGTATCTTCGGCAGGCGATAACAGGAAGGTGGAAGGATCACCTCCTGTAAGGGTGAATACAGCGTCAGTGGAAGGTAAGGGAATGGCAAGCGACCCTGGTCAGGGATTTGTGGACGGCGATTTGATGGGTTTGAAGCGCAGAGTATCGGATGCGGGTGCAACAAATGCCGGTAAATAAAGGCCGATGGCTACGATGAGGTGTGTTGAATTTAATTTCGTTCGGAAGAAACAAACTTGGACGGTTCTGTGGAGGTGTGGTTTTGTTTTTATTTCTTTATTGAGTGCCGTTTAATGCAGTGTCAAATTGCCTTCTCTCTTACACTCTGTATTCGTTGTTAGTTGAACGAAGCGATTAAACTTATAGGGTGCTGCTCACAGGTGTCGCGCGAGACTGCAAAAAATTAAAAAGAATAACAGTAAAATGTCGGTGGATTGGAATACCGTTCACCAAACAGTGTCGGACCACTGGGACACTTCTGTCGTTCCCGGTCTTTCAGAGTTTCTTGAGGTTCCAAACCAAAGCCCACACTATGATAAAGAGTGGGCGACGAATGGCCACATGAAGAAGGCGATGGACGTCTTGGTTAAATGGATAGAGAAGCAACCGATCAAGGGAATGAAGTACGAAGTATTCGAGGATGAAGGCCTAACACCCTTCCTTGTCGTTGAGATCGAGGGGACAGAGCCATGCGCAAACACGCTGCTAATGTACGGGCACGTGGACAAGCAACCTCCACTCCTTCCCTGGGGTGAAGGCCTTCACCCCTACAAACCCGTGTATCGTGACGGCAACTTGTACGGTCGTGGATCCGCTGACGACGGTTATGCAGCCTATTTGGCAATCAGCGCCGTGGCGGCCGTTCAGAAACATGGGCTTCAACATGGCAAAGTTGTCGTCATCATTGAGGCGAGTGAAGAGTCGGGGAGCATGGACTTGCCCCATTACCTGCGCAGGTGCAAAGATCACATTGGAAATGTCGACCTCCTCATCTGCCTTGACAGTGGTGGTGCCAACCACGAGCAACTGTGGCTGACGACAGCGCTGCGAGGTCTCTGCGGGGGCGTGCTGACGGTTGAGACCATGAGGGAAGGTATGCACAGCGGTATGTCTGGTGGCGTGGTCCCCGATTCGTTTCGTATCGCACGCATGCTTCTGGAGCGCATTGAGGATACAAATACGGGCAATGTGAAGATACCTGAGGCGATCTGTGACATCCCCGAACATGTCATCAAGGCTGCGGAAGTAATGAGGTCCATACCACTGAAAAAGATGTTCGCTCTCCTTCCCGGCGTTGCAGCGGAAGCGGATGACAACGCGGAGCTTGCCCTGAGGAGTTCATGGAAGGCAGCCCTCACTGTGGTAGGCGACAACCTTCCGGACACCGCAACAGCCGGTAACGTCAACCGTGCCAAAACCACTTTGCGCCTCTCTCTCCGAATCCCGCCAGTTGCGGATGCTGAGAAGGTCAGTGCGGCCATGAAGAGTATACTTGAGGCTGATCCCCCTTACAATGCAAAGGTCAATTACACCTCACATCACGACGGCACCGGCAGCGCCACCCCGGCCTTAAAACCGTGGCTTGCCCAAGCGCTCCACAGCGGTTGTGAAACTGCCTTCGGTAAGACTTATGCTTCGCAGGGTGTTGGTGGAACCATCCCCTTTGTCGCGATGCTGCAGCAAATGTTCCCCGAGGCGCAATTCCTCATCACAGGGGTCGTGGGACCGAGGAGCAACATCCATGGACCGAATGAGTGTCTAAACGTGCCATTTGCAAAGGGTGTCACCACTTGTGTTGCGCGCGTGATTGCTGAACACTTTCACGCAACGCCAAAGTTGCGAAAGGATTAGTAGCAAATTGTCTTCAACGCTACCTCTCTCCTTCACCGGAGCGTTTGTTTATAATTTACCTTTCAAGGAAACCCCCACTGGCGCCATTACATATTGCACTAGTGGTATTATCGGTACCGAGTGCTGAGCAGCGGAGTTTTTAACGTTCTGAGCAGAATCAGCCATGTAAGCCTTCAGGAGGTCTAGCAGACAAAAAAACATGTCTTTCTTTTCCTTATTTGTTTTACGCATTTTTTTTATTTTGAAAATTTTCCGATGCGTTATGACTTATCTATTTTCTTTTTACATTTATATTTTGTATTTAGCGTTTTGGCACAAACACCAATTATTTTTGCGATGTTTGAGAGCGTAACATTTTCCCCGCGTGCAATTACCACTGCCAGGCAATGGCGGTCGCAGGGGAGGGAAATGGAGTAGGGGAAACATTTGCATTTCGGTCAGATAACATTTTCTAGACCGTCAGGTATTTTTCATCCGTGTGTTTGTTCGCGTGACCCCGTAACCCTTTGCACTTACCCGCTGCCCCGCCCAAAGTCTCCAACCACGAATAAAACACTAATTGTCCCACTTATTGGCTAGATAATGAAAATATAGGAAAGCGGCACAGGAATCGAGGGCCGTGCAGCGGAAACATCGGTGCCCAAACAACCAACGATACTGCACATGGAGAGAGGTTTGCACTAAAAAGCATAGTCATCTCGACGTGATTGCCACTTCGTGTTCGCCCCGAAGCACCCGACCTTTGAATGGTTATGGGCTCATCGGCCTGTCAAGGCGCTTGTGTTACGGAAGGGCCTCGCCGAATGTAAGCTTTTCAAGTTTCATTGTTCCTCTAATTTGCTCGACGGGTGGAAGGAGTGGAAGGTGCGGGGGGGGGGGAGCGCAGTCCCTTGGAGCTGAAGCACGGCGTTTGCAAAAACGTTTGTCAGCATATTTTGTGCAGTTTGGTAAAAAGGCGTGAGTGAAAGAGGAAACCAATTGCTCAGTTCATCCTTCTCTGTTAACCCGTGAAAAGCGCAGCCTTTCTTTTAGGAAGTAGAGGGGATTCACCGCACAACGGAGCGGGAGGCAAAGTGCAAGCGCACTTGTTGAGGAAAATGAGGCGAGTGGTAGTGGATTTGAGGCCGAAGGAGTGTTACGACGAGGGTCACTTGGAAGGGGCGTTCAGCTTCCCGTGGGAGGATATACAGAACGAGTCTTGTGGGCTACCACCGCGTGAAACTTTGCTCACCGCCATCGTAGACGAGCGAATAGACCAAGGAAGTGTTACGGCATACCTTTCCCGCCTTCAGTACGCGGCGTTGGAGGTAAGGATGTTGGGGCAGCACGAAGAGATGGTTCGCCGGCCACCGGAAGGTTTTTGTTGGGTTCCAAACCCTTTTCTTGTGAGCGTGTTGCGGTTTGTGGAAGAGTCGAGTAGCGGTATCTCGTTTGCACTTGACATTGGCTCCGGCAGCGGAAGGGATATGGTCTTCCTGGCCTCCCGCGGGTGGCATGTTGTTGGAATCGAGAACCGGAGGCGGCTTATTTGGCAAGGGGAGACGCTTGCCCGCAAACACGGCATCTCGGGGCGGGTGGCCTATTTGCACAGTGACATCAAGGAGGCTTACCCAGTAAGAAGTGGGTCGGTGGACCTGGTGCATGTCTGCCGCTTCTTGCACAGGCCGTCCCTCAGCCACTTGCTTGAACTTCCACGCCGCGGCGGCCATCTCGTGTACAGTCACTTCCTTGAGGGCTGCCAACACACCAAAGTCGGCCACCCTTCGTCACCCGCTGGTTTCTGGAGAAGGGGCGAACTGCGATCACTGCTGGAGGATGCCGGTTACGACGTGATCCATGAGGAGGAAACGACGCTTCCAGACACGAGGCCATTTTTGCACATTCTCGCCAGGCGGGCAGTCTGATGACGGACACGTAAAAGCCACAACGCCCCCAGCGATCTTAAAGTTTGGAATGTGGTCCGAGCAACGCCCACGAGCGTAGGGCCGAACCATCCATCAGTGATGGGAGGGCGCTTGTGGTCCAGGAAGCGCAATAAGCACCGACGGTGTGAGGGACAGTGCCCACTCTGTCACTCGTATGCTTGTGCCCACTCGGGCGTTGATTCCGTTTGCTTTTTTCTAACATTTGCGCCCGTTAAAGGCAAAATAGTGAAGTAGTCTCCCCCTCCAAAGAAAGAAAAAAAAAAAGAAAACCACAAATCCCTTTGGGTGGAAAGTGTGGCCGGTTCAACCACTTCATTCCGCTAT
>NW_027123159.1:37866-64874 GCF_001457755.1 Trypanosoma equiperdum
ATGTGAGGGACGGTACCCACTCTGTCACTCGTATGCTTGTGCCTACTCGGGCGTTGATTCCGTTTGCTTTTTTCTAACATTTGCGCCCGTTAAAGGCAAAGTAGTGAAGTAGTCTCCCCTTCCAAAGAAAGAAAAAAAAAGGAAAACCACAAATCCCTTTGGGTGGAGGGTGTGGCCGGTTCAACCACTTCATTCCGCTATGCTGCCTTGAAGTCTCCGCGGAAGCGGAGGCTACTTGTTCGCGCCTTTCTGTGGCGAAAATGAAAATTACTAAACCTCGAGTTTGGCGTCCCCACCACTCAAGCCATGCCTTGTTTCCTCTCTGTCGTCCGCAGCCGTTTCATGGAGCTCCGCCAGGAGGAGCCAAGCTCGCAACAACGCAGCAATTTTGTGCCTAAGAGTCCCAATCCATCCGCATTAATGCCGCTCCTGGGCGCCGGCATCCAGCCCATTTGCCCCCAGCTCCCAAATGCTAACCATGCGGAAACGGAGAGAAGCGCGATTCAAGCTGGCAGGCATGCATTTTTCGCTACCAAATTCAGCAGCCGGCCCCATACCGCGGTGACGGCCAGGATGAGTGAAGGTAAGTCAGCCGCCCTTGGCTACACTTTTTTGCTTCTCTGGGCTCTCTTAAGCCCTCACCTACTAATCCCACCCCCCAAAAAACAACAGTACACCTGTCCAACCGGACCCGCCCAGTGACCCCTGCCTTCTACAAGTACGGTTATACAAGATTTGAAAAAAGGAAGTGAAGAGGGATATCGCTCCACAGGCATGTACGGTGCCGCCAACGCGGATGCGGGAAAGCCAGCAATGAAAAGGGAAGAGGGTTGGATCCCATCCGTTTAACGAGGTTCTGCAGTTCGTGCTCCTACCTTATCGGTAATTGGACATTTGTCCTTTCTTTCCTTTTAGGGGATGCTTGAGGGGGGGAAGGTCCACCAGCGGTATCGCTAAGGGCGGGTGGCGCGTGTCAACACGCTCAGGGGGTTTAGACTGCGACGACAAGGTGCCGACAACCGGCGGTTCTGTGTCATGGCTCGCTTCCCCAACTTCGTTCCCGTTTGCATCCGTAGCGGTAAACAAAAATACAACCGGAGGCAAACCGTGCGGCAACCGGTGAAGCGGGGATAGGATGCTGCTTGCTTTTTGCACTGCTCCACGACTTTCCGTCAATCCAGTCCAGTCGATTACATGTTGCTTCACAAAAACCCACGGCTAGTTCGTGCGAAAACGGCATCGAAACTACAGAACAGTCGCGACGTCCTTCCTCAGCTGACTCACCGCTTGCCGCATGTTGCGTATAACCGTCCTCTACGAACCTTGAAGCGCGAAGGTCTGTACTGCTTTTTCTCACCGAAGTACTCACGCAACTGCGCATACTCCTCCTCCTTAACATTGTGAATCATCAATGAACTGTGACTAAGAGGCCCCACCCAACCCTTTCCGTGAAGGTTATGAAAACGGCACATTGGCTCGCCGACGAACAAGGGCTGGTAACCCATTTCGTAGAGTACACGCCCCATAAGTAAGTCTTCGTGTTGCATGTACAGGGAGGTAAATTCATCCTCCCGCTCTTTGCTGTACGGCACGTCGACAAGTTTCTTTAGGGGTTCGTATGTCAGGAATTGTTCTATCACCTCTCTCGAAGCGGTGTAAAGACCCCCAGTTGCGAACAACAAAGGCATGAAGCGTGCGTTAACAATGTTCCCCCAATATAAACGGCGACGTGGTAGAGCACGAAGGTCAGCAAGGTACTGCGGGGTGTGCACAAACATGTCGTCATCCGACTTGGCAACATAATTAACATTAGGGAGGAGCCGCAGCATCAGACTAAACCACTTGTACATTTTACGACTCATACCGATCTCAGCATCGGGGCCCCAGTACCTGCCGTCCTGTCCAATTACCTTGTTCGTACTTACACGGCCCTCCTTGATTGGGAGAGCGATGATATCTTGCCAACGCAACCCCTCCTCCACTAACTGGGGCGAATGCGTGTAGTTATGATCTGGATGGCGCGCGAGAACAAAGGTAACGAGCAAATCTCCAGTAAAGTTATTACTCCTCCTCGCGACGCCTTGGTATTGCCAGCAGGTCAAACGCTGAAGATGGCGCCTGCGTCGTCTCACGGCATTATCGGGCGACAATACACCGAGCATGACGAGGAAATTTCGTTCCCTCCACGCACGCACAACATCCGGGGGCACGTACTGCAGAGACTCCCGATCCTTTTCGGTATAGTCGAACTCCGGGAGTGGCGGGGGGGCCGAGAAGCTCGCTTGGGAGGCCTCCCGTACAATACGTTTGCTCCTCGTTGAAAAAATCAATAGGATTGCCACGAAAGTAAGGCAGACGAGGATCAGTCCCCTCCTACTCAAAATTTGTCCAACCATGCTGGGGTCCTTTCTTTCCTTGTGTGGTGGGGCGGTGCAAGAGGGGATGAGGAGACGGATAATAGTTGAAGAGGAAGGATGCGAGGCGGGCGGTTACGCTTCCACTGAAACAAGTAATGCCACACACAACCCCAACGGAACCCAATGATTCACTGTCGAATTAATCAACAATAATGCCAATCACAAGCACCATGAGCAACGAACGATATCACCTTCTACCAAATCAGGCGCACCAACAACAACGCGTTCTGTCACACACAACAGATGTGTGCTGATTGGGTAAACCTGCTAGAACTCCCTCAACGGTTAGCAGCTAAACAATTGAAGGCGTCCGCATTACACAACCCCTCGACAACCGCAAAAAGATTTACAATGTTCCTGACCATTCACCGTTCTTGCAGGAGACGCAGCAAATGACTGCCATCCGTTCCCTCCCCGTACCATTCGGCGTCAACGTTGCCTTCGGTATCGCACTGGGGAACCTTGCTAACAGCGCCACCAACCCAACAATTAGAACCGCCAGCAATACTTCACCTGGTTGCCGACTTTACTGCACGGTGGCGCCCACACGCTGAAGAAAAACAGTCGCGATGCAAGTAGAGGTTTACTCATAAACTGGGCAACTTTGGATAAATGGTTGTACATTCGTGCCTCAGTAGTGACGAGCGGAACACAACTGCCCATACACCTACGCAGTGCGATAGAGCGCAGCGACTTGGTTGTCACCACAACCCGCGACTGCTCACCGTGGCCACCATTACCCGAATGCGAGGGGTTCGGATTCCTTGCACGTATATGGCGTCACAATCTTTACTTAGCGGTTGTCCTTTCGTCCAGGGCGGGAAAAAAAAAACACCCAAGCGAAGCGGCTTTCCAACCGACGCATTCCAAGAAACTTTTGATTGGCTAGTACCCCGGCGGACGAGGGAGGTTCTGCACGCCTCTCACGACAGCACCTGCGCCATCTATGGGGGTGATGCCCCATAGCCTGTAGCGCAGGTAGCAAAAGGCAAAGTAAAGCAGAATCATAATTGGGCCCAAGACTGAGATGTTTGCCACCGTCAGCAATTTCTTAATTTTGAACTTTTGGTCCACGGGCACTTTCTCAAGTTTATCTTCGAAAACGGACAGCTCCTCCTTGCGCTGTTTCCATCGGCGGTAGGACCAGCGATTGATAGGGTGGCTATCCTTACTTACCTCCCAATAGCCGCGCTCGCGTAGTGTATCTTTCTTCAATGTTTTGTTGAATGCGTAAAGGCGCTCGGCGTTAATTCTTCCCATTGCGCCTTTGCGCACAAAGTTAGCCATCGGTGACGATGTCCGCTACTATTTCTTCCTACTGCACGGCGGTCTCCACAGAACACCGAGAATGAAAGAGGGAAAGGAGAAGGACAGTCTCTCACTCTCTCTGTGAAGTGAAAGTGACACACTCCCCGCTCAATTTTTTCTTTAACCATGCCACCAACCCAACCCCGAACTAAAAAAACAAACAAACGTTACCCAAAGGCCGACTATACACACACACACACACAAATGCGGAGAGTAGTGACTGCACCAACGCAAGCAGCACCCCTTCCGCTCATTTCATGTTTTGTCGATGGGCCTTGCTCTTTAAGTGCTGTTCCCACACGCGCACTGCAACGTTTCGGCGGCAAACCCTACACATGACCTTTCCCGCCTTACGAGGGTTGGTAACTTCGTCCCTCGACACGTGCCGTGGGGGCACACGATCCTTTCTTAAGTTCCGCGGGTCTTCCATACGTTCATGCTTCAAGGGATAACCAGGAAAGTGAGTGTCTAGATACTCCTGGAAGTTGTTCTTCTGACGGTCCTCGTAGAGCGCTTTAAAGCGATCATACGAGTCTGTGATGAAGGTAGCTTCCCCTGGGAGAATCTTTCCATCCTTGTCACGTCCTTTCTTCCATTTGAGCCCGAAAGGTTTGCAGAGCCTGTCGAGCTGCTTCTGCTTGGCGGGGTCTAGTCGCAGTTTGGTGCATGCATCGCACTGGTTAACGTGCATCAGCACACCGCAGAGCCTCTCGAACGGGGTCGCATCCAGCCCAATGTAGCCGCCCTTGTGCACGTCGAGTGGAGGCACACTTCCATGGGCCTCCAGATACTCGCGAAGAGTATTCAAACACTCCTCCCACGGGTATGGACCGTGGAGTCCGTAAGTCCGCCACAGAGGGAGTGATTCCAGGTCGCGTATTTGGTGCATCCTCAAACAGGAGGGTTCTTTGTCCAAGTACTGACGGTATCCCTTTCGGCAGTAACGGTAAAAGAGAGCCATTGAAACCGATTTCTTTCCAATAACCCAAGCATCGTTTGTTTTGGGATATCTATTGCACTCTAGCACAATGCGTTTCATTTCGTTGAAGGCATTCTTCCACGGAAGTCGCGTCGCGCGGTGCAATCGATCCGTGTTCTGGCTTGAGTAGCGCACCCCACGCCTGATGGCGGGAAGAACGAACCTTCGTAGCCGTTCAGATGACAGCTTGAGGGACCTCACACCCACGACATCAACGTCGTAGGACACTTTATGAGGGTCAATCAAATACTCAAACAGCAGCGGATCTTCGTCCATCAAAGCATCTGTAAAGGGGACAAGCGTGGAAAACTTCTCCAGATTGACGGGGTGATCTTCCGGCAGCCTCTTGTTGATGGTGGCGGGAAGGAACACGTAGGAAATGGGCTTGTTTTCCATTTTATTGAGCGGTCGGCATATACTCTGAACAATGTCACGGGAGCTGTAGCGCGGGGCGGCAAAAAATACGGCGTTGAGGTCGGGAATCTCCACCCCTTCCTGGAGTAAACGAACGTTTAGCAATAGGCAACGTCTGGATGCTGAAAAATCTCTCAAAACACTAGCAACGGCGGCGCTCCCCATCCGAGAATGGGCGAGCAACACATCGAAGGGCGTTATATCATCAGGGAGGGGATGCTTCAGATCCGCCGCAAGCTTTGTCGCGTGCTCAATGCACCTACAGTAGACGATCATCTTGTCCACGGTATTCATAGCTTCATAAAAGTATGGATTCATGTCATCCATGCTCTCGCCCAATACAATTCGCACCGCAAAAGGGTTCACGTAACCAGCGTCGATGCCCTCCCGCAAATAGTACCGATACGCTATGTCACCAAACAGATACGTGTTGTCCATTTTTAGTGGCGTATCGTATGCTGGTGTTGCAGTGAGGAATAATCTCCGTCCGCAGCGAGGTTGGAGGAGGACGTTATTGAAATTAGTGGGTAAGTCACTCCCACAAACGCGGTGACATTCATCAAATACGGTGAGTGCAAAATTTGGCATTTTTGAGATTATGTGCGAAGACTGATATGTGCTAATAACAATCAAATGTGAGGCACATGAGCTGATGGTGCTCCTAATCAATTCAGCGTCAGTCGTCATGTTACGAACACAGCCGTCCCCCATGAATATGCTTCCGCTGTCTGACCCTATAAGAAGAAATGGAACATCCTTCAAACCATAGCTATAAAGCTTCCGAGCTGTCTGCCGCAAAAGCGCAAGGCCTGGAACCAGGTAAAGAATGATGGAATTTGGTTTCATCTCCAAGTGCCGACGAATGAGATCATATGCCACTGGGGTCTTCCCGCAACGGCACGCCATTTGACAAATTGTGGCGCCACAACTATCGAGCTGCTCAAGGCAACGAGCTACAGCATCCTTTTGATACGGACGAAGCGCCGCCAAACTAAACGTCTCTTCTCCCAACGCATCCACAACCTCAAAATCACAGCCAATTTCATAGTCTTCCCCGTCTCCTGTCTCAACACTGTTGAAAATATCATCGTCAGTCGGTGCATCACATGGAGAATTGAGAGAAACCATGGACTCACGAAGCTTTTCCAGTGATCCCATGTACTTTTCCAGGGTGTGCAATTTCGGAGCCTCCGCCTCACGCCGGGAGTTTTTCTCAGTCGAGATCCGTCCACTGCTCGCATAGTCGGGTGGTAAGCTGTTCTTTTCAATATAAACGGGTGCCATGTTCACCAGTGCGTTTAAGTTGAGCGTGCTACA
This sequence comes from Trypanosoma equiperdum, assembly GCF_001457755.1. Taxonomy (NCBI): domain Eukaryota; phylum Euglenozoa; class Kinetoplastea; order Trypanosomatida; family Trypanosomatidae; genus Trypanosoma; species Trypanosoma equiperdum. Next base: position 44,302 of record NW_027123159.1, read on the forward strand.
AACACGTCGGGCACCCTCGGTAACATCTTGCGCATCGCCTTTTATAAGCTCTCGCTGTGGGACGCGCCTTTCTTTGAACAGAAACAGCACAGCTTGTTCAAGGAGGAACGCCTCTTTCATGCTTTCACAACGGAAAACAGCGTAGTACGACCATTCGGGTGTGAAGCACGTTGTGAACGAAGCCATTTCTAGGCGGCGGGTAAAGTCCGCTGTGCACCCAACCTTCACGTAGCCGGAGCCCGTCAACCATGGGTGGACGGCAACGTAAAAGCCAAGGCCACACCTAACGAGCACGGTCAGGCGGACCATTGGCTGCCCTCACAAAACAGTAAAAACGATCGAAAGAAGGTAAGAAAGGGGGAAATATTTTAAATTTGTTACAATAAAGGAAGATGATCAAAAATGTAGCAGGGTTGTAGAACAAAACGGTCGCTACAGTTTGCCATAGGTAATGCAACAATCCCCATTTCTAACCACTGTGGGTCTTGGTGAACTGCATCCTGAAGCTCCTAGCGAACCAAGAGGGCCGAATCCAAACTACACATCTAAGGATTAAACAAGACCAGAAACTGCATCTAAGGTGAAAAGGTGTTGGGGCGAGCTAACCGGGGTAATGTCGCCTGTCGTTACGATGGTTAGTCCCCAAAGAGGGCTTGTGAAGTGAGGCCCTCACCTTCTGAAGGTAATTCTACCCATGATAAATCGTAGACGTAAGAAGCAGGTTGTTCTTTAGTTCCTTCTAGGACCGCCGTGCTGTCGGCGAGCAAGATCACGCGAAGAGCAGGGTCTAGTTCCTGGGTTTGTGAAAACGCAACCAACCTTTCCGCAAACCCGCGGTCAGTCACAATCTCACACTCCTTTTCCCATCTCAACTTAACCACGGCAAACGCAAAAACCGCACCAAGGTCTTGACAACTCGCACCGCGTAGAAACCCCTCACAACGCCGCATAATAGATTGAATAAACCTCACTGCCTCCACGCGTTTGGCGTTAAGCGTGCACTTCTCTTGGATCTGCTGCTGCGCCAACTCCTTCAGCATCTGCAAATCTTCTAGTGTCTTTGCGTGACGCGATCGCATTAAGATGTCTCGCCTGGCTTCCTCCAGTTTGGTATCATGCGAATACCTCGCAAGCATGGAGAACCCAGCTGTAAGAGCAGACAAATAACAATAAAGCATGTCGGTATCGGGGAGACCCATCTGCCTACATTCCTGAAGGCGATCCTTCACACCGATTACCGCATTAGAGCCCTTTCCCTCCCCAAGCACAACCACAAGCGGTAGGAGGTGCTGGAATTTTGCGTCGGAGAGGGTACAAGTCATCTTACCCCTAGACATGCGCAGAAAGGCTTCGAGCTCTTCCACAACGGCCGCCGCCGCGGGCTCAAGAACCGGGGATCGCCGCGTACTCCGTAGCAATCTACTGGCACCCTCATACGCACCCTGAGAAGCGTATGCCAGTGCAAGTTCTATGGAAGCCATTCGACATTCCGGGGAGTGGAAACTGTACAGTAATTTATTAAGAGAGAAAGCCAACAGAAAAAGCGGAGATAACGCCATAAAATCCAGGAGTGAGATACCATTGGGGCCGCGCACGCGCTCAACTTCTGCGGAAAGAATACTAATTTTTGCATGCGGTGACTTTGACGCATCTAAGGCGATGCAGTTGCACAACTGGGTGCATTGATCCTCTTTCTCTCTGTAAGCTTCAGAAGAACCTACCGCACCATGCAGGACGCTGTTCTTCGAAGCAGCACCCCGTGCAATGACTACTTGAAGTAATTCTACCACTACCTTCCGTTGAAGAATAAGGTGCACCAAGGAGCTGCGCTCTCCACTACTCAACATTAGGCGATGCACCTTTGGTGAGGTAAGGTAGAAAGTGAACCATCACAACGAGTTGAAAGATAGCAGCAAAGCAATACCCCAAAGTACGAAAAGCAAAAAAGAAAAAAAGAAAAAAAACGACGAAGGGGAGTCCCTTCTCCCACCCCTTCGCCTTATCCCCCAAGAATGGAGATAGGGGTGCTGATAAATAATATAGCAGTGGGAGCGATAAACCCCAACAAGCCCCGGACACCCACCATGCAAGAGGACGGTCGAGACCAAGTTAAAGAAAGTGGGAACAAGAAAATATTTTTGATTAATCATTCTCTGTTCCTAAATTACTCTTAATTACCTAGCTATTGCTTTTCATTAGGGGGATTCGGCAGCCACATCATGTTTTCCATCGGCCTGGTCGCGACCGTCTACTGAATGGGAAGAGTGACGATCCGCCTCTGCAGTGCCGTCGGCCTGTTTCACGCGATCCGCATGACCTACACGGCAGTGCTCACCATATTGACAAGGTCGTCTCCCATCGTCTTCATGCAGGAAACGGCATGCATCGTAGAATTTACAATTCTTTTGGAGAAAAAAGCAGCAAGTTGTCTCTTTCTCCCAGCGCCTCTGTGTTTCCAATGACCCACCAACAAACGGCTTCTTTTTTCGTGCGCGAAGACCGAACCCACCGCGACCACGGTCACCGGTAGTGCCTCCCACGTAGGCACCACGTCCGTAGCCTCCACCACCACGCCCACCGTTGTAGGGAGCCCTCCCACGGCCCATGTGCCCCAGAACGGTATTTTGAAATCCCTGGAAGTGCACCGGGTTGTAAGCCCCCTGGGGGTACGAATGGTAGTAACCCCCCTGCGGGTAGTGCGTTGGGGCGTGATACTGTTGAGGCGGGTAGCCCACATGGCTATAGGTGTTGTATCCACCGTATCCTCGGTTGGGTACAAGTTGCGTTTGACCAAATGGTTGCATTCCCACAGGTAGAAGATCAATGCGCGTACGAGTGCTATTCAAAGGCGAGTGAACCCGCAGAAGAAAGAAGAGAGGAAGTGAGGGAAGAGAATGTGGAAATGTAGACGAATGGTTAGCGAATTATGTGCTTCACATTTTGCTGTCGGCACCCTCTCCTGCTTAAAGCGGGCAAAGAGGTTGGGGGCAAAAAAAATGAACGCAAGTACCGTAAGGATGAAGTCGAACGAACGTTACACACCGTAGCGTTCGCACACATAATGTACACTGGCACCTTAACCGACTGTTACATACCATTCCGCGGTGATCACTGTCCGCCTCCTGAAGAAGAAATTAGATGTCCTCCTTAACAGTGCAGTCCAGTGATAGATGCGGTAAACCGCAAACAGAACATTCGGGTGCCATTTGCAAACCATTTTCACAGTTAGGACACAGCAGCACGTCGGTGGGAAGATTATCGCTCCCGCAAGAGGCACAAACCCACGGAAGGAAGCGCGCCCTGCACTCATACTGACTTCGCGCCCGCGCTTCCCTACACGAAATGCAGTGGTCCGACCAACTATAATTCCACTGCCCACAAACGTGCGTCCCCGTCACAGCAGTGGCGGGAGTTGTTTCGCGAAGGCATCTCCATACATACACGTCAGCTGCCGCAACATCCTCCCGTGGCGCGCGGCACGACGTGCACTGAAAACCAATCTGTGCAGGTTTCTGCCCACAGTGACTGCAGCAAAACGGTCTGAGTTCATCGTAACAAAGGCGTGTGTGGCAAACGTTGCAGCACTCCTCCGAGAGCATGCTTTCACGCGTGTACCCCACACCACACCTGTGGCAATGGCGAGGGAGAAATGGGGAGCAAAGTACATTACAATCTCGGGGATGAACATTGCCACAACGCTCACACACAATCAAACGTAGTTTTGAGTTGTGCAGCGGAACCTCAATCGCTTTTTGGCATGTTGACACGATGCTGCAGCATGCACAAGTGTAAGCGCCGCGGTGCAACAGAGAGCAACTCTCGCAACTCGTCCGACAGGGATGGTTCCGCCCGCCACACCCGCACACCCACGGCTGCAACGGGGTCACAATGCAGCCCACCTTTCGTTTTCCGGGGCAATGCTGGCATTTCGACCAAGCCGAATGATTAAACTCACCACAAGCATCACAGTGCCAAAGCAAAGAACTCTTTGCCTCGTTGGCTGCATAGCAAGTGGGGCAGCACAGTGCTTGCTTACTGTATAAGCAACCACAGGAGGGGCATTCCCTCGTCGCTTGCTTCTCGCGATCTATTTCCCCACACTTGCCACATTCACCTGTGGGAGGTAATATCTCTCCGCAGCCCTCACAAACTCCGACATCCATCAACTCCGCCTCTCGCATCCTCGGGTGTGGTGAACCGCAGTTGCAAACCGTCTCAACGACCCTGCCGCTGTGCCGGGCGCCACAAACCCCACAAGTCCACGAAATATTCCCTTGTCGAAGGCAGGTTAAGCACCTCTGTGCGCAAGAGGGGAGTTGCGTACCACAACCGCAACGCCACCAAAACTGAGACCTTTCCATCACTTTGAAATCTTCGAGTAGGCGCCGAACCATCGGATTATCACCCAGTCGTATCCCACTCAAACACCTCGAAGGAAAGTAGTCAGCCTGGAGGTTAGCAGTTATGTTCTGCACAATGGAACAACCAAGTTCACCGTGGGCCTTCCATATCTCGCTCATGATGGGAATAAGGCTGTCTATAACCCACAGAAAGTTGATACTTGGGTGCTCCTTCAGAAATCGATAGAATTCAGATACAGCAGTGGCCGTTTCCTTGAGGGAACGAACCCCAACAACGCTGACCAAAAGACGAACAACTTGAGAAAAGGCAGACTTGTCCACGATAACCGGGTGTCCCAGGGAAGCACACACGTGATACGCTTCAACCACCCTTATGTACACCATGGATTGAGGCTTCAGTGTTATGGCGCCCTTGAAAAAGATAACCCAAACCGACTGCAAATTGGATTGGCAACTTCCGTAAAGACGAACCGCGAGAGTTGTTACCGCAACTATTTTACGCCAGATTCTGGCGTCATCACCACCGTCGTCGGCCTCCCCTGTCGCCCCTGCATCCACTAAGCTCCCAACGCAGCGAAGAAGGTACGACAGTGGAAGTTTGGTCTCAAGGGCTGGAATTTTTGCAAGAAGCTCATCGTGCAGAGACATTAGAGCCTCCCCCCGCCACTGTCGCATGTAAATCCGGCTCAGCTTGTTCAGTATAGGCGTCCAACGAACTGACAAGTAGTCAAATGAGTCACCTATTTTACCAATGATGCAGCGAAGGATGGCGTCCATTTCATCGAAATGGTGAGATGTAAAGAAGTTGTCGCTCGACAACAGTCCCTCTACACATGCACAAAACAACCCCTTGCTTATTCCTTCATCACTGCTACATCTTTCCAACTCACGACGAACAACACATTCAAGCAGAGTCGGGATTGCAGGCACTGACAGCAGCAACTGAACTATGTGGAGTGGAACAGGGCCACGAAACTCCTCTAACTCGGACGAGATTGTCGCGAACTGCTTTCCGCCATCGTCATTAGTTGAGGCCCATGCGGCATTCAGGAACGAAACCACCAGCTGAATACACCTTGTGTCACGATGTGGGCGAACAGCCGGGCACGATGCGCCAAAACACCGTAATGTAAGTTGTGCATATCGACAGCCAGCAACAGATGTACCACCAAAAAGGTTTGCCTCATGTGCTGTCATAAAGGCGCCATCAGTTTTCAACGCCAATAGCAACAATGGAAGGCGCACATCGTCCGGAGAATGCGGTGCGCCTCCCGCCCACAGAGCAATCGCAGTAAAAGGATAAAAGCTATGCGACAGGCCCGTGATGCACACACCGCCATTTGCAAAATAATCACTTATGCCTCCCGAAATTTCTCGCTCAAACACCAGACGTTCCTCCATTTGAAACACTGACGATGACGGAAGGGTAAGTGCTTCTCTCGGTCGGCGCATCACTCTTTTTACTACAGGGCGCCATCTTCTCATTTAGCACCTTGAATAGTAGGAAGGGGGTTTACAGAGTGAAATGTGCCTGCATAACAACTGTAGGGTGTACAAATCGTCACAAAACCAAAACCAAAAACACTCAACAAATGGCATAGCGGAGCACTCGTGTTGTTCACTTGTATTATTACCTTCATTTTACCGCAAAAAAAAAACTGCAGCATACAGAGCCGCCACCAGGGAAAAAAATAGTTGTACTGACAAGAATACTGGGTGTAAGCAACGAACAACAGCTTCCACCGAGAGGTATGCAACAGAGTGGAAATAATAAGGCGCACAATTGAATAATTATTTTTCACTACTCTGTTGGAAAAACTTTTTACTCACTTCGACCAACGAAGCCGCCCCTTCCACACTGCCAGTCGCAGTGTAATCCGTGGAGAGCACTTTCGAAATATAAGGATCTAAGGTGCTGCAACTTCTTTCTTCATCATATCCTCTTACGCGCACCCGCTCGAGGGTACCGGAGTCAATCGCCTCTAGCAACGCATGAAGGGACGGGAAGGCGCTCTTAATGATGGAGGCACGGTGTTCGGAAACCGTAGCAATTTCAGAAAGCATGTCAAGGTACAATGTGTCGAAATCCGTAGGGTCGCACTTACGCCGTCCATCCATGCGGACCAGATTCTGGCCGACTTTTGGGTCCTTAGTAGCTTTCATACCGTGGGCCACGACGATTTCGTCAGAACGCTCAACAGATGATGCGAAGTCGATTCCAACCAAAACATCCAGCAAGTGGGGGTCGGTGCATAACTGCGCCACACCCGTCCAGAAGGGGGGACACCTCGGCCCTGTTGGGTAGCCAATAACAACAATGTATATGGGACAAGCGGTTGCACGATGTGCCGCCTTCAAATAGTCATGCGCACAATCACTTCGGAAGAGCAACTGCAAGTCACTGCACGTAATAAGAAGGAGTAACAGATAGGGGTTTCCATCTCTTTCCACAACCACCGTGTTTGGTACAGCGTTATGCCTTTTGTTGACAACAAGAGAAGTGACACCGCCCTGGCCCGAAGCTACAATGCGTGAAACCGCCTCGAAAAGATCATCACACGTGCTATCAACAGTTAGCGCCACGCGCATCTAGTTTCTGCACCTCCTCCCCTATGTCCTCACCTCTTCCTTTCCCTAAACCGTCGGGGGCGATAGAAACAAGCACTTCAAGGCGAGTTAGGAGTTACAAAGCCAGTGGTGCAGTTAAATGTTGTTGCAGAACCTCGAGGACAAACAGCCAGAAGAAGTTACATAAACAGTTCATCACGCACCACTAACATACCACCCGATACCACTCGTTCGTTCCAGTAAGTAGTAATGACAACAATATAAAAAAGGGGGTATGCAAATAAGAGAAAGACATTGGTAACAAAACGCGTGCAGCTACGAAAACAAGTATAGGTATGTTGAAAATAAGAAAGTGGAAAATATACGGGGCCACGTGGTCACCACTAACCACCCGCCGAGTTTACACATGTCCGCCGTTCGCAAGAACTAAAACAACATGGCAGCGAGGGCACGCACCAACGTGGAAGACCTCCTCCACGAAAAGCCGCTCACTTCTAAACCATACATATTTGCCACCTCCCGATACACCTCACGCACAACAGAATTTTCACAACAACAAAAACGCACACACCAGTTTAAGGGAGGAAGGAAGAAAGGGGGTGGATCGCAAACTGCAGAGACCAGTGACCGACAGCAGTGTTTGGACACCATTTAAGCATCTCCAGTGCCATGAATTGTGCACAAATCCCTTGGTGTCGAACAATCCATCAGAAAAGGAACACCCTGAAGGTGCTGGAGCGTCTCGCAGTTCACGTATATGTGCTTACGTGCGTCATGAAGGTCGCTCAGCTCCTGATGTAAATATACATACCGCACAATAAAACAGAACAAGAATATCCACACCACAAAAACATCACTAGGGGGTGTAACACAATATGTAAAAAAGGCAACGTATAACGTTGAGGCACTCTCGCATCATCCCCACAATAGCCACCCACCAAAATCCCTGATTTCATCGCAAATATCGACTTTGGCTTTGCGCCGAAGGGGGCAACACACAACTGAGAGACCGAACGTACACGAAAGACCGGTGAGAACGAAGAATTATAAGTGGTAAGAAAAATGAAAAAATGAAGGAAGACGGAGGGAGTCGAGACGAGGCGAGGTGAGGTGGAGATAAAAATCATTTGTTGCTGTGCCGGAGGAATCCCCTTTCCCCCGAAACGGTCTGACGCCACTGAATCCCTTACTTCGGGTACAACATTTAGATCCTTTTGGCGTCAAATAGAACAAAACACCTGGTATGCAACGTAGAGCTTCCAAATAAAACTAACGAGATAAGCGTACTCTTCTCCATGTTACCTATGCACGCATTTCCCCATCTACAATTCCTCCCGCAGCGTGCTATGCCAGGAAACACGGCACCCAAACAAAACACGGACGACAGCAGCGAATAATGATGAAATACTCATAATATACTTCTTTGCGTGGAAAAAAAAAACACGCTTCCCCAAGTTCCCAGAAGACCATCTCTGTTCGTTCACGAAATCCAACCACCTGGCTGTTATTGTTGCCGCCCCTTGCCAATTTATTTTTTTTCTTCTCTTGTATCCCCTCCAAATTCCCCCTTCCTATCATGTGGTACACCTGCTTGCTTTTTATCGTACCAAAGACCTCACATACGCAAACACATAAACCCACTCCCACAAATTTGAGCTTATATTTCAGTCACACGATCAAATGTTGTTGGTATCGGAAAGCATTTGCAGCGCTTGCTTCACGTTAGCTTCCGTCAATCCAGTTGTCGCATTCGTGACGATGGCGTGCCGCGCGAAGAAGTTGCGATCAGGGGCGCTGAGTGGTAAGTTAATATCGTCCAGAGCAACGAAGTTGACAATATTGTACTTTCTTTTGTTAGAATCAATCCACGACAGTATTTCCACAGACCTTGGTTTATCCGGAAGCGTCGGGGTGCAGTCGATGAAAACTGGCATGCCAAACTGGGTGAGCTGACGGGCCACTTCTTTCCGCCCAAAATCTGTTGTGCGCCACGAGCTGCTCAACACAATTTGCGCTCCCGACCCGTTTATTATATCAGCGAGGAACTTCATCTGCCTTGGGGCAAACAGCGGCCCCCCAAAGGGTGACACAACGCCATCACAGTCAAGGAACACAATTTTAAGGGGTGCGTTGTTGAAGGGCACAGCGTTTGTGGCCGTGTTTCCGGATTTTGCTTTTGTTGCTTTCATGTCGCGGTTTACACTATTTAAAAAAAAATAATAAATAATAAATAAATGACAGAAGCGCTGGAGAAGATCAAACCAACGGAGATGTGTGAAGGAGGAAGGCGGAAGGTGTTCCTGGAAAATAATATGGGTGCTAGGAAGGTAAATAACTAAACGGAAGCAAACACACGAGTAGAAACTACACGAGAGGTTGCTGCGTATGTATATCCCTTTACTTCTGGCGGTCCCTTTCAATGGGAATATCACCAAAGCGGGATTTCAACAAAGTGAAAAAAATTAAGGAGGGCAAAAAAAAAAGTTAAAGGTTAAAATAATGGTGACAGAACGGAAAAGGGGTTTAAACGCTAAGAATTGTGCTATCCTGTTTGCCCTTGTCAGGAAGCAGTCATGTTCTACCTTTCGTGCGCTCCGTTGTCGTTGAACAGTTTCACATATTAAAAAAAAAGTAAAACCAGAAGCAGAATTTTGAATATTAAAAAACTGATAAAAAGGTAGATGGGTGTGTTAGTTTAGGTATATATAAAAGCTTGGGTGGGAGCAGGCGCATCGATGGACGCAACTGCCTCCCTGTAACAGTGTTACTACGTTAAAATTCCAGTAGGATGCCCCAAAATTCGATGACTGCGGCACTAGGAAGGGGTTGAACGTAAAAGTGTGACTAAGCGATCTGCTACTCAACCGCAGCGACCCGTCCCCCAAACGCCGTAGGCACTCTCGCTCGTTTTACCGTAACCACCGGGTAGCTTTTACCCCAGTAATGTTTTTCCTTCGCCATTACCCCCTTTATTTAATGCGAATCCACCCTTTCACCCTTCGCGTTGTCTTTTACTCCCCAATGTATAAGCACCAATCATCGACTCGCTCGCATTACCACCGCACGCGAGCTGATGAACGTGGTTAACCACATCATGGGCAATCTGCTCTGTCAATCGCGAATCTTCCCTGTAGTCAGGGTGCTTCTTAACAAAGTTCCTCAAGTACTGCGCCGCTGTTGGTATCTCCCCACACGCTCGTTTAGAAATAAAGTTTAAGTAGCCCTCGACCACATCGCTTTGAATGTTTTCCTCCTCTAGATACCGACGAACAAGTGGAATTAGGCCATAGTACTCACCAGGCTTTCCATTGATAACTTCCCCAACAGTGAGCTCACAGTTTTCCCTGGGATCAGTAGTTACTTTGGATGCGAATATGTCACGCCTCATGATATAATGCTGCTGGCACGGGTTGATGTTGTGCGCACGGCCCATATTTTCATCAACAATGCTTAATTTTGTGTAAAAAACGGCACCAAACCTCATAATGGCACGCGTAAGTAACACAACGAAAACAGAGTATGCTGCGTTTTCAAATGGTGTTGGCATCACGTCCATTACACGAAACTCCACACGCCACCCAAGCGTGCTGTCAAGCACGGGAAGTTTCAAACGAACAGTTTGCCAATTTGTGCTTTGAATATTTTCAAAGTGGTCCACGTGTGTGTGGTCGTCTATGTCTATCATCTGGTCGTAGATGACAAGAGGGTCTCGAATGAAGAGATGCGCAATATGTGTGGCCAAACGGGAGTCCACACCTTCCCTAGTGAGTAAATTGTAATAAGAGTCGTTTATCCTGAGCACCTCGTCGTTGAACTCCTCCAGGTTTGGCGTCAATGAACTGACAAATACAGAAATTGAGTCATAACGCGACTTGATAATGTGCGGCACCTCCTCATACTTGCGGTCATCAACGGAGGCGGTGATCGTCAGCCAGCGAACGTCCGACTCGCAGAGAATGCCCTTTTGAAACGGGGTTGCTGAGCTTAAGGCAAGAAATAAAGGGCATAATATCCCCAGTTGGTCGTATATATGACGCGCCTGCGCTTCATTAGGAAGCTGCATGGTAAGCTGAAGGCAGTTGCAGCCCATCCCAAAGGCCATACAATCCATGTAAATGCAAGGGTGGTTTACAGATGGAACGGGACAGGGGCAAGCCTGGTACCGCTGCTTCACTCGCTCCGCCTGAAGGTTTTGAAAGTATTGAGCATAGTAGTAGTGCGTAACAGGCGTGTAAAGATGTGTCATATTCGCTACTGCTTCATTTTCTAGAGGAACGCGTTTCGGAGTGATGGTACCACATGAAAATTTCTTTCCCTTCGAACTAGTCTTCTCACCCGAAAACGTACAAACAATTTCAACGTTACGGGGATGTAGATCAATATTTACACGCGGGTCTACCGTCCTCTCCATGGTGTACCTGTCAATAAACATCGGTACCTGAATGCAAACCTTTCGTCCACGGCGTAGACGAATATTGTTCGTGAGAGCCTTGAAACGAGGATGAGAATCATTGATACACGCATCCGGTACGAAAAGAGACTGGGAGCACGGTGATTCGGTTTCCGTTGACGTGGTGAAACCACCAACACCCATCAATGGAAACGTGACCAACGTAACAGCGAATGTGTTGTCACCAGCGGCAGCGTCCAACATGTGGTAACGCCGCCGCATGTTTACTTCCACAGAACACAATGAATCCACATTCGACGAGTATGGCTTGCCGGGGAGGCTCTCGACCATAAAACTCCCATATTCTGGGCGCCATTCTGCAGTACTCTCGCCGCTGCTTTGACTAAGGCGTTTGATAACGTCCGCAGCGTTAAGCGATAGTTTGACTTTGCGGCTCTCAAGGCGCACGAGCTGGTGTTCAATTTCGTCTCCCCATAGAAACGGGAAATCAGGTAGCTCCTTCTGTTTGTTGTACACCCACAGAAACTGTTGAATGCCATGTGCTGACACGTACTCTTTGGCACGATTGTTTTCCTCTGTACCCCACTGCAGAGGCTGGCCGCCAGTGGTTAGAAGACCCATCCCTTAATCCTGCCTTCCACTATTACTAAACACGGATTCACTCCAGGATTCCCTAATGTTGAAACGGCACAAGAAGGCATCAGAATGAAGTATGTATGATGAAAAGAAATGCAAATTTTCGCCTCCAGCAACAAGGAATAAACTCCCCAAGTGTAAAAAAGAAAAGGAGAGTACGAAAAAAAAACATGAAAAAATACATCGAAAGAAGAGTACATTGCCAACTCAACCGAGTCTCAGTCTACGATGATGCCGATAAGCTGATCATAAGCTGCTTTCACTAACTTGAACTTTTCCTCAGCTTCCTTCTGCTCTTGGGCAGAGGCACTGCACCATTTGTCCGGATGCCACTTCATTGCCAGGGCACGATAACTTTTTCTAACCTTCTCTGCTCCAGCCCCATCAGGTAGGGCAAGTCGGGAATACAACTGCGCCAATGATGTGGGTGCAACAGGCTTTGTCCACTTTCTTTCTTCCTCCTTCTTTTCTCCCTGTCTCTCCCGCTGGTCCGAAGTCTTCTTTCGCCCCTTGAGTCGTCGCCACATATCAACGGCCGCCGGCAGGCGTTCCTCCCGCATGGACCTCTCCACGCTATGCATCGCATCCGTCCATCGGGAAAGTTTCTCCTCACAAAGAGCCTTCAACAGTAAGAGCTCGGCACGATCTCTCACGCCTTCAACGTTTCTTAGCGCGACGTCAAGATCATCTACACATTCATAAAGGCGGCTAGAATGATAAAGTGCCTGTGCTCGCTGCGACAAAACCGCAGCACGAAGGCGGTCACCAATGAACGGACGCTGAAGAGCCTTCGTACACAACTCAACAAGTTGCGGCCAATTTTTCGCCGCAGAAGTCTTCTCCAACTCACGACATAAGTCGATGCATTGCTGTATACGGCTGTTTACCTGCCGGAACCGGGCCGCGCAGTCTGCTGAGGCACTCACGCGCGAAAGAGAAAGAATTGCCACTAACTCGCTTTCGTTGCTGCATTCAAGAAATCGCAACTGCACGTTCCAGTACATGAGTTCCGGAAAGTTAGGGTAGCGTCGAAGGCATTCCTCAGCATGCAGCAAAGCAGCTCGGCTCCCCAATTCGACGGCCACAAGTTGTACCTTTAAGGCCTCAAAGGGTGCACATGGTGCCCGCTTCAGTAGTTCGTTCAACTGTTTAAGTGCCGTCGCGTGCTCGTTTCTGTCAAAAAGGGCAGTAGAGTTTTCATATAAAGTGATATTCGCCAACTCTTCTTCAAAACCGTGCCCACACGTTTTGCTGTACGTGTCAATGAGCCCCCTGGCCTCCGAGCACTTTCCGCAACAAATGTGTATGCGCACTGCACGCCTGGCACCCAAAACGTATTGATTATTCATCTCGCAGGAACGTATGGCGTCCCGGAGGCTACAACGATAGCTGCCGCAGCAAAGATAGCACATTGCCCTGTTGCTTACCATGGCAGCGTTCAACACGGTTGGCAGACAGGAATCTATCACCGCCGAAAAGTTTCTGGCAGCTTCGCTGTAATCACCCACTTTGTATAGCTCGGCCGCCTTTTGACACAGACTTAGTTGTTTGTCATCAAGTGATGCTGAATACATAGAGGAGTCGAGAGTGTAGAGGTCATGTTTGGCCCCGGAGTGGCAGCAATCGTTACTACCAGCCCCATCTCCTCCATCACTAAAAGTAGGGCCTGGTAGGGCCGCCGAAGGCCCCGCGATGGCCGACGTTATCTCCTCCAACTGCTGAGTCAATTTCAGGAATTCTTCGTCGCTGAACTGAGTCAGTTTGTTCCCAGGTGCATATTCCCCTTTGGGCTCAGGGGGTTTCTGCCTTTGGAGTGATACCCTTGCTTGCTTTTGCTCACGCCACTCCTGCACTGCCGCATTCCAGTCGTTGTATATTGAGGCATCAATAAACTGGTGGATCCGTTCATCACACGCAAGCAGAACCTTCGCTGGAAACGTACGGTATTTCGCATCTTCCATCAAACACCCTACTGCCAGTCACGCTAGAAAATGTAACGAAAACGTAGTGCCAGGGAAAAGCAGAGAGGCGAGAATGAAAGAAACACAAACCTTGGTGAAGGGCCTTCGCGACCTCATTTTTCAAAAGAAGGGAGGGTCACGGCGAAATATCCACTATGGGGAAAGCTAACTGCCCACGAGTGAAAGTACAAAGGTGCGTCCAACGCTGGATAAAGAGACCGAATGTAAGCAAACATTCTTTATTGCAACGGGGCTTTTCAGGATGGATACCGTATTTGTGTATTTGCACATATGTATATGCGCCTGATCACATGTACTGAAGGATATTTATAGCTCACAATGGCGGCGAACACACATCTGTCCACAGTTCAATGGAGGGGTAGGAATAACCACTGCATTAGGTGCCCTCCCCTATGGTTTTGAACTGGTCGGTCTTTGAAAAAGTTCGTGACTACGTTATCTCCGCATTAGTCGGGGTTGAAGCCGAGTCGCTACTGCTCGCCTCGCGTCTCGCCTTTGAGATCGACGGCTGCCCAACAGTGGAACGAACCGTTGTCAAACACAACAAAATAAATCACTCGTGACATTAGTGACGGTGCGAAGATTGCTATTGCAATGCGCCTCTCCCATGACTGTCCACATTTCCTCCTCTGCCTAACTAGCTTTGTTGGACGCCACAGAAATCAAGTATGGAAAGTACAGAGTTACCGCCGGCCACTGGTGCACCGCATGGATGGCACAGCAACGTGAAGAGTATTGCAACAATAGCGAGTCGTATCAACATTTGACAGGAAAAGGTATTCTAACGCTCCCCACAGGCGCGGACAAGTACACACACAGAGAGAGATAAAAGCAAAAAAGAAAGTTAGGGGACCGGGAAGGAAAAAAAGGAGTAAAGAACCAGGTCACTCCTGAATATGTACATGGTAGAGATTTATACTAACGGCATAGCATCGTCCGCAGCGGCCTTTGCTGCGGCTTCCTGCTGCCGTCGTCTCTCAATCTCCTCAAATGCCGCCCGCTCTAGTTCCTCCTTTGTAGGTGGGACATATGTTCCCTGCAACCGAGAGGCCAATTCCGGTAAGCTACATTCTTTAGGGAGGAGCGAACGGAGTTGTTGCACCTCCGCGGGATTCAAAACGCTCTCCCCATTGGTTGTGACCAACTCGACTAATTCATCGATGGTAATGCTGTCATCGCCTTCCGTGTCCAGAATTCTTAGCGCCCCCAATACCTCTTTTTGCTCAGTCACCGCGTCGCGATAAATTTCCTCAACGCATGATATAAATATATTCCAGTCAATGTTCTTTACCTCTTCAGCAGGTGTAATCTTTACGGGCTGCTGCGGATTTTGCCCATCCTGCACTGTTCCTTCAGCAGAGCGATCCCCAGCTAATTTCGTGTTTTTCTTCATTGCAACTGTACCTATTCGCTTCCTATCCTTCATCTCCTCGCGCCGCTGCTCCTTGTCTCGTCTTATTTCCTCGTTGCGTCGCCACTCCTCCAGTCGAAGCACGGGCTCCGCCATCCGCTCACGCAAATAGTCGATATCATCTTGTGTTGGATTCATCCCCATGGCCCGCAGTAGCGTCACGCAGTCCAAAAGTGAAACCAGCTTCTCCTTGTTTTCAAGCAGGTTGAACGTGACCTCCGCGTCATTGTACACTTCACTTGTCAACACACGGGGGTGGCGCCGCTGACGTTCTTCCATTCCCGCGACGCTGCTGCGTATCTGTATCTTCACACTTCCTCTACAATACGCTATCAAAACAACAAAAATAAATCCTGTGCACAACCAAAGTGGATACCAAACAAGGACAGGATAGCTAGAGAAGGGACAAACTGGGGAATCTAGCACAGAACAAAAGTTTTGAATGTCGAGAGGCGTAGCCCAACTCCGTTCTGAAACCTGGAGAGTAACTCGCAGGGACATGAAAGAGTAAAATACAATAAAAATTATTATATCCAAGAACAAAAATGAAAACGAACGTGGCCCCTCCGCGGACCAGCCGGTGCCCAACTTAGTACTCATATCTCCTCATGCAGTACACGGAGGTGAATAAATTCGTAATGATGGTAGTGATAACAGCGGTGGAAGCGGAAAGGAGAATGGGGAATATCAATCTAATAAAAGTCTAACCCAGTTGAGCAGATGAATTTTCTCCACAACGAAAAGCTCGTTTCGACTGTCTCGCTCCCATTCCTTCTCTTTCGTCCCTTTCACTGTCATTACCTGCCCCGTGTTTCTCTTTTCGTTTCTCCTTCTTTTAAAATTTGTCATAAGTCAACACACCTGCGAGTGGCATGTATTTGGCAACGGTAACGATCCTATTAATAATTACAACATCAAATTAATAACGATGATGATCATAATATTAATAATACGCTACATGTTGGACGAATATACAAATGAAGAATTATTATGCAGTCAAAATAAAATGGAATGAAAAGAATGGGCATCATGTCACCACAAGCATTAGGTTTTTCTTTCGCATATTCATTTTCATTTGCTCACTCATTTACTTTTCACTGCTTTATTACACGTTACTGGCTCGTTTTCTGTTTGATGCTTATGAAGAAAATATATATATATATATGGAGGCAATGGTAATTATAACAAAAAGTGTGGGAAGTCTCCCCAGTTTGATATCATGATGAAAATTCCCGGGTCATGTTCAGTTTCGGACAACTTCAAAAAAAAAAAGAAACGAAGAGTAGACGAGCACACAGACGCACACACGCACACACACGCCAAAGCAAGCCAAACCAGGCACACGCTTATGATACTTTTGATAAACCCATTACTGTTGGAAAAAATGATCTGTGTGTTCAGGAAAGAAAAAAAATACGAAGGAAGGAAGAAAATCTGATACCTACCGCTGAACGCGGTGTCAAACAATATTAACGATTTATTTCGGTTTGTTTCAGTTTTCCCACCTCCCTATCTCCTTTCCCTGTGCGCAGGCCCGCATACACACGCGGTAAGGTTGCTGCTTACCGTAAGTTGAATTTTATTCCTCTTCCATTTATCAAGCTACACCTTGACATGTGAAGTTGTTCACATCGCCGTGTACGTGGCCACGACGTCAGTTAGTGGAAAGCAGGGCCTTTTCCTCACCTTCTGTCAACTCAAGAGCTTTTTGTGCGAGTTTCTTCCAATCCCAGCGGCTCATCAGACAATAAAGCAAAATCACTTCAAACACCATACCGGTTAGTAAACCCCCGATTACGCCCTTCACACCCCATTTGAAGACAAGAACATACAAGGCAATAGAGGGGATGCCCACAAACCATAAAGTGAGAAGCACACCTTGAGCCGCTTGCTTGGGTTGACCAGCACCTCGGAAAATTCCCTGCAAGCAGAGCTGCAGCGAATCTGCCATGTGAGTTAAGGCAACAAGTGGCATTGTCGATTCAACAGCCTTCGCCACACTGGGAACGTTAGTGTAGAGACGTGCGACAAATGCCCCATTGTAAACAAGGGCAGCAGCCGTTGCTACACCTAATACAATATCACAAATGATTATAAATTTAGCATAACGCTTAGAAAACTTGTATCGCCCGGACCCCAACGCATTTCCTACTATGACACTTGCAGAAACGCTTATTCCAAGGGACAGAGCGAACAACAAAGATAATATGTTCATAAAGACGCCAACAACCGCCAGTGCGAGAGGTGATATGGTAACTGCAAAACACGCTTGCAGCTCGAATGCCCACCACTCAGCACATACAGCCACTAGCGACGGTAGTCCCACTCTAAGGAAAGTTATCCATTCATCTTTCCTCAGAAGTGCGGGAGACGGCCACGGGGCGTCAAAGATTACGACAGCGGGGTGAAACGCAGCGATCAGCGAGACGGCGATAGCACATACACTCACTGTGCAGCCAAGGGCCCAAGCCGCGCCATGAACCCCCAATGGTGTTAGATAATAGTTAATGAAAGGAGAAGCCACAGCTGACACGAAGTTAGCCAAGGCGACAAGAGACGGCTGCCGCTGTGCAAGTAATGTTTTGCTAACAACACCGCTTACGATCTGCGCTAGTAAGTAGAGCGGACAGTGTGCGAGAAACAGAGCACCTCCCTCGCCGAGACCTTCACCGAACGAAAACACCATGAAAGGTTTGCTTGTGATGAAGAAGATACTCATTAAAGCCCATAAGACAAGATCAATAACGAGAGCTCTTTGTAGCGTTTCGCCAATCAGAGGGGAATGTGGGTCGTGACCATAGGCCTGTGAGCTAATAGTATCGATTGCAGCGCCCAACCCACAAACGATGGACATGGCAAGGACATTGAAGACGAGAAGCCCAGCACTGTACTCAGACATCCCCTTTTCCCCAAGATGGTTTCCGACGAACATCAGCGTAATCGTTTGAGACGCCATCATGAGAATTCCACTAATATCCGTCGGTATCAAAATTTTCAGCGTTTGGATTAACAACGTAACGAGGCCTTCGTCACCGTCAGCACAACGATCCTGTACACGACCCTCCTTACCTTCCTTGCATTGTGATGCAGGCTTGGCTGTCATGATTATTTCCTTCAGACTCTTATGGTGAGGAGGGAAGCGTACAAGAAAAAAAATTCCCCTGCGAGAAGTGCGGAGAAGAAGCAAAAGAAAAAGAAAAAGACAGAAAGGAAAGGAAACGGGTAGATAATCACCAACAGAAATAAGAGATGCCTTCATCGTACAAAGAAAAATAGGTATTCCCCTCCATGTGGTAGACACCGTCAACTTAAAACATAATCCATTTTACATGTGCTGTCTAGGTATCGACAAAAGACTCTTTGCATCCAGTCTTTCATTCTTTCCTTTCGCCGTGCGCAAACGTGCAGGTTCAATCACCGGTGTGGAGCTGACCTTCATATTCTTATGGCGCTCTAAAGTGAAAAGAATGAGAAAAGCCAAGCGGTGAACAGGGGATTATTATGACTCAAGCAGTAATACAGACGCCGCAAGACCCGCCTTAGCGTCGTTTACAGAAGACATGACATCCTCTAAACGCACCGCGAAAAGTGAGGCATCTGCCGTCCCTGCGGAAATCTTCTGAAGCTGCTCAAACTCTTCAGACGACATCCCCTTCTTAATGGTGTGCAACGTGTATGGCGGCAAACCCTCGTTTCCCACAGAGTATTCACCAAACCCCAACTTTCTCACATCCCTTAGGTCAAATCCAGCAGAAGTGAGGAGTTCGTGGTTTTGCCACGTTATGTTGTCACCACTGTCTTTCGCACCGCAGAATGCCTCGGTGGTGAGGCCACATCCGACGGCTACGCAACGGCGTTGAAGAAGTAGGGCGTACCTCACAGTCTCCACAATGACAACAGGCAGAAGTATTGCGGGAGAAAAATCAGACATCTCGACAGGTTGAACAATTTTTCCAGTGGGTGTGTTACACTCCACGTCCATAATAACCCCTACAACACGCCGTGCAATGTGTCGGACGTTGCGTACGAGAAACGCAGAAGGCACCAGCCCACTTGACTCACACGCAGCCACATAGTTCATGAAAGGCACATACGTCGCCACCGCTTTCACCATGTCTTCTCCGTCATCACGATACGTCTTATGTGCCGTAAGCAGCGCAACATCCTTTCCAATCTTAACCTCCATTCCCTTTTCTACCCTCGATTTTCTAGTAGTAAGTCCGTTACCACCTCTTGAGACTCGCACGAAAAAGATCACAAGTTGGGGAAACCGATACAAAAAAGGTAAGATAAAAGTAAAGGTACGCCGCAAATCGACACCCACCAACACGAATGGGTGTACACAAGTAAATGATGGTAGCCGTGCAGATATATGCCGAAGCACACACAGAGAGAACGAGGAGCAGGTCAATGATCGTTTGCACCTCAGTTTCTGCTTAATTCCATCATCCTTTAATTAACTCTCAAAGGCGCCTTGGGGTTACACATTTCGGTTACCCCGGGCCTGCAAACCGAGCAATGACAATAACTTTTGTACGGGCGGCGAAAGCATTACCGGTCCGAGAAGCGGGACAGACTCTAAAACGCGCGCTACCATCGGAAAGAAGTTTCCGAAGAGGTTCAGGGTACCAAACCCCTGTATCATGAGACCTATGAGTGACCGTCCCAACATGATGAGAAGCATCCCAATGAAGAAGCAGCAGGACGCACGGCGGCGAAACAGGAAGAAGGACTTGAATCGACTTGGACCCATAACTAATGCGATGCCAGCAACGAAAAGAACGTTTCCCATAGTCAAAAGAACACTATCCAGAAACATCACGATGCCTATAAAGTTGAAGAACACTCCTAGCGAGGTAAGAGCAATGCCAATCTTCGTTGAATCATTCCAGCTGTATAAAGAGTCCATTTGGCAGTGTCAGGATATCACCTGTTTTTTTTTCACCCTAGTTGCAATGCCAACCGCGAATGATCCGTGCGGGTCAACGTATGAGTTTGACAATAAAGTATCAAAGGTGTAAATACTCGTTGAAAGGAAAGAAAGAAACAAGGAATGAAAAGATTCGGTGTTGTTATACATAAATGTGAAGCAAACAAAAAGATAATTTACTAGTGGTAAGCCTTCCCCCCCCCCCCGCATCCTGGAGGAGGAGCCTCACGACGGTTGAAATTAGAACGAGAAGGGGAACTTCCTTTTTTTTTTT
>NW_027123159.1:64886-70269 GCF_001457755.1 Trypanosoma equiperdum
TTACACGAACTCATTTTTATGTTACTTACTGTTTATCCGTTGCACACCTTTCGTACAACCCTCAATTTTAACTCTAGGAGTTGTGGTCGCTCCTTTGTCGCTTGCGATTCTTTTTGCTCTTTTCCCTCTCCACGGTGGCCTCCAACGTAACCCTTTCTTCCCCATTTGCATCTTTCTGTTTAGCAGCGAAGGCCTCAATACGCTGCTGCCGCAGCGATTGGTAGTATGTAATCAATGGGTTTCCAGATGCTTTCAGTTCGTCCTCCATTTGTTTTACTGCAGCCAAATCACATGGGCCGGGCCCAGATTGCTCGCGCTTCGATACGATTTTTTGGTTTGTAGTTTGAATGTGGCGCAAGAGGGCGCTTAATTGGGCATGCACCTTTGGTACCTTTACCTCCGTGCGCAGTCGTTTCAAAGTCACTTCAACAGACCAAAAAGCCTCAGGAAAGCCGACCGTGTGGCTGTGCGTCGCCAGGTGTTCCGAAAGAAGATAAAGACATTCAGACCACACACTTCGATGATAGGAGAAGTTGCGTGCCTGAGACTTCTTTACACGAATTGTGAAGCGCAAATCCACCGGGTCGCCTGTTTCCCCCCGTCCACTACCATTACTGTGGTGACCCAAGGCAATGCTTGGTGACGTGAGAATACGCAGGAGGTAAGGCGCCACAGGTATAAAAACACCATCAGCACGAAGTGCAATGTGGTTGAGCACTTCAATAACCTGGAGGTGCATGGGGAACATGCGTGGAGAGGAAAAAAGGTCCATAAGCCCAGTAGCGAGTTGGACGACAGGATGAATAAGGGGCCCGAGTTGCGATGCTTCGGAATAATTTGACACAACAGCGCCCCATGCGCGCAGTGCGTTGAGGTATTGCCAGTTTACCACAGCACGTACATTACTCTGCGATTGTTGCTGCAGGGCCCCGCGAAGATAAATCGCCAGCTGACGCAGGTATACGAATGCGTGCTGATAAGCTGCTTCCATGTCAGTCCCATAGAGGTCAACCACACAGTTGGTGAGAAACGCTAACAGAGGAGCGTTGCGGATGTTATAACTGTGCGCCGTGCGTATGAGTGTGAGAAACACACCCTTAAAGGCCGTTGACTGATACATAGAACGGGTACCCGTCGCACGCGTCGCAATTGAGCGAACAACAACATAAGCAGCGACGCGGACAGACTCCTCTGTTGCACAACAAAGTAAAAGGGATGCCTTCAAAACAGATTTTGTCATACCCTTTAGGAAATGGAGGATGGGTACAAAAGCTACTAAAGCGTGAAGCAGGCCAGCCGCCAGCGCAGCGTCAGTGTTGCTCTCGTCCAAGCTGACCACCAAAGACGACAATATACGCCTCACCAAATGCCGTGTTTTGGGCGTTTTGAACGCTCCTTTACCGGTGATGACGGTGCTAAGGTTCGAGCCAATAAACTGGGCAACACGTAGCATGGACTCTTTCACCAGCGATGGGTCTTCGAATTTGCGCCTGGTGCTTGCCCTGGGGCTCTCTTTTACACGGTACCCGAGTTCACGCAGCGCGCTTACAAAAATGTTAACACACGCTTCCACATTCTTCTCCTTAATCAGGCGGTCGAGCTCCCCACTTGTGACACGTGACTCCTGAATCGACTGCTCTCCATTCCCCTCGTCAGCGATCCCGCTTATGTTATCATCGCCATCGTCTATGTCGTTACCATCCTCTTCTTCATCTGGCTCCGTTTCAGCGTCACTGCCCTCGTTCTCATCCACAATATCCATGTCCTTGTCCCCAAACTGCAGTAAAGTGGGATCCTCTTCCTCGAGGTACGAATAAAACTCCGGGTCCGTATCCTTCAGCCGCTCCAGTTGCTCTTGATGCTCCCGCTCCTCACGCTCTGCCTCCTTTTCTTCCCGCACCTTTTTCCTTTCCACACGCTCCAGCTTCTCCTTCTTCGCCTTGGCGCCCTTACGTCGGTTTTCAATCACAGTCGCCAAATGCTTCTTCGCATACTTCTTGAACGATTTTTTTTCCTTTGCCATGGCGGTCTGAGGCTGTCGCCGTATTATGAGCTAAATTGCAGAAAGGAAAAAAAAAAAAAATGGCGTCTCCCTATCACCGACACCAATATTTAGGTACTCTCGCTTGCTCTGTGCTACCACTTTTGCTATTTTCGTATCCGCTTTTAGCCTATCCGGGGAAGGGCCTTGTTGCGCACAGTTATGGCAAGTCCTAACAGAAAAGGGGGAAAAAAGACGAACAGAACGGAACGGAAAATTCCTTGGTTCAGTTGGAACAAGGTCAGCGGAGAAGTTACAAATAACCGTCAAACATATTCCAGTGAGGCGGAGAAAAGTCAAAAACATACCGCGCAAACCGAGTTTAAGGTCTAAACAGAAGCACCTTTTTATCCCCCAACCAGATAAGCTTCCCCTTCTCTTTTTTTCCCCCCAAAAAAAACTGTATCATTTCGGAGAAGCTCGGCATCTTCAAACAACTGTAGCTTACAACGAGGAACCAGGCTTCCTTTTGTATTGTTTCTATGCGAGTGTCTACATTATTACACAGTAATGGCAACCCTGTTTAACAGGGTCTCTGTCTCTATGGTTATCTCTATTTTCCCGCTTCGTTTTCTTTCCTTTTCCTTTGTGAACCTCGGGGGACTCACTTGCAAGAGTACCACTAAGCTCGAGGATTTCACCACGCGGACAGTCCAGGCGGTTCTCTTCTTCACAAGCGACTAATATGTGTGAACTCTTTGGCTGAGATTCCAATAACCCGGGAGACGAAGACGTATTAGCCGTCGTTCCAACGGTCAGCTCCACTTCCTTGAAGGAAATTTCGCTCTCGTCTCCGCCCGCATGCAGAGAAGGTTGATCATCAAGTGTCTCAACGTCACACTGATCAGCACTGTCAGTAATGATTTGCTCACCAACACTTTGAGGTGATTGTTCTCCCTTTTCGGGGTCTATATCACACGATACCGCACGTACCGCGACCGAATTCGGCAGGGGCACTGGATTGAGCTCCTTTTCCTCACCGCAAAAGGTGGAAGGCGATGATAATGACGATGGTTCTGGATCATCAGCCTCATCAATGTCAGCAGAGCCCACAGCCCGACAACACACCATCTCAGTCAAATCCTCTTGGAACTGTACGCTTTCCCATGATATTTGTGAGCGAAAGCCATCACCATTTTGTCCTTCATTATGGTCTGTAAGAGCCTTTCGTTGGGGCCCAACTGGACTCCCTATCAAACTGTCCTCCCCCACTTCATAATGATAGGAATAATCCGACAGCGCATCGAGTACCTCTGAGTTGAAAAAAGGTACAGAGCCATGCGAATCGTTACTTTTCTTGTGTACTGATTGGGACGCATCGGTGTCATTGGAGGCACCCGCTGGTTGATGCTGTTCTGACTGAAGTGTGACTAAATGTTGGAGAACATTCTCCTTCACCTCGTTTGGTGCATTAAGGGGTGCACCAAACACCAGTGCTAAAGGCATCAGTGGTTCGAGGGTTAAAAGGCCACCGCAGCACGCAAACGGGCTCCCAGAGGCTCCCAATGGTTCCACAAGTTGTTCGTCCACCTTGAAGAAAGCCAATAAAAAGATGTTATTGGTCTCGTTATATTCATGCACTTCCCACGAGTGAACCTCTTTACAACTTAGTTTGTGAAGTCCAACACATGCAGGTATCCCTGCATCAAGCATTGAAAGACCAATTGAAGGGTCACCAACGTCCAGAAAAGCTAAACCGTTTAGTGCCTCAGTCTTGCTGCACGGAGGCAGGCATGCCATTAGTGAAACATAACCAACTACTTGAATCTCCCCAGGCAAGTAGTCATCAAAGTAGTCATCAAAACCTACAGAAAGCTGTGGAAGCATGCTAAGAGTGCGGCTGACAAGCCAACCCGCAACACGCCTTATGTCTTTCGAACGAAGCAGCCGTTGCTTGTGCCTCATTATTGACCTCTCGCTTCGATCAGGACCTTCCACTCTGGGGGCAGCATCCTGTGGCGGCGCCGGTGGGGCACAGTTGTCCTGGTATAGCTTAGTTTTCAAAGTGTCGTCATTTCCTGCTGCCACACCGGCGCATGGATTTATACCCACAATCTTGCGTAATGCTAACAGCTCTTCCAACAGGTTTTTGTGTTCCTTCGGATGAAACAGGGACGAGTCATCATTGGGCTTTTGGGGCGGTGGCTTTGTCTTGATGTGTTTCAAGCGCTGGGTGTAGCGCATGGTGCTCATAGTCTCCTGTACAAACTGCACATCGGGGTGAATGCAAGCCACAAACACAGTCATGGAGGCGCCACATAGATACCGTTGGAGAAGCACTGTAAGTGTCGTGTCACGAAAGTTAACATAAGAAGAAGAACCATCTGGCCTTCGGCGAATCGTGCTGAGGGCCTCCAAAACAGTGCTAAGACGGGAGAGCGACTTATTTATCGCAATACTCTCATTATTCAGCTGCGGGGAATATGTGGTTTGACGCTCACTTCCCGCTAAGTCAACCATACAGAGCCTAAGACCACGACTCTTGATAGTAAAAAGCGCATGGCTCCGACTGCTTCGAGAGTTACGTTCGGTTGGAGCCGTACGTCTTGTCTCCATGCCGAACGCCGAAACTGCTTCCCATTCCTGCAGAGTTGAAAGCGAACAGGTAGTCAGATCCTCTACTATAATTGCAACTCCATCAGGCCCGGCTCGACGCCGAATTAGGCGCCGCTCCCCTTGCGCAAGTAGATCGTGCACATTCTCTCCGTAAACCTCAATCATTGCAACCTCCAAGTAACCATACATGTCAAGCACAGCCCTCGCCGCGAGAGAAAGGAGACCCGCCTCACGCCGTCCTCCGGCGATCGTATGAGTTTTCCCGCTGTTTGTGTGTCCATACGCCAGGAAGCATGAGGTGTCAGGCTGCTCCGCAGAAGAAAGAATGCGGTCGTACACGAGTTTCTCAAAAAGCTCTTCATTGCTGCACCTTTCATCCAAAACCTGGTCCACGCGAAAAATATGAGGGATAGATATCGCATATATACCCGACATATCCGCAACCACAACCTCCTTTCCCTTGTCATCTTTGACGTCTACACATGTAGGACTGCCTTCACTTGGTCGTAGACGAACAACCACATGTGTCCTTCGTCCCATTCACTGGAGTGATGACCGCAACTGAGTCTTCCCAGGGGGAGAACCAAAGTAAACAAAAGAGAGAGGAATACAAAAAGGGATTCAACAAAGCAGCTAAATTTCATGAGACAACCCTTAAGTCAGGTGGCAACTCTAATGGACAGATGCTGTAAGGGAACAGTATAAGGGAATAAGAGAAACGGAAACGGCACATTACGGTGGCCACCGAAGAAACGCCCCTCCACCCCCCCCCCAAAAAAAAAAAAA
>NW_027123159.1:70281-77928 GCF_001457755.1 Trypanosoma equiperdum
TTTTTCTGGGTATCTGCGCAACACGTCCTTTAAGTCACCATCCCACAGGGTGGTTGTGAAGTAGGCTCGGAAGCAACCGCTGACGCTTCAGTTGTGTTACTCACTATGGAGGTTAATGAAGTTAAGAGCCATCACACCAACAAGTCCACTTCCCCCACCCCCGTCAAGGCCTGTTTCCCATAACACGGCCCCTGAATTTCCCACTGTCCCTAGTTTCTACCAAATCAGCCTTCGAAACGGGAAAGTAGGTGTGGTCACCCTGAGTTCAAGCGGAGAGGTAAAATACGTATACCAAAATGATCAGTATGGCAACCGCTAGAAGACACAAAGTGGCCACCCAAAAAAAATAGTTCCCATCATCTGCCGCACTCGACGGCAGCGACGACGGTGTTGGCTTGTTTTGAATCCCCGACATAATTTCCTGATAACTCCGCTTGACAGGCATCGGCCGCCCGCTACGTGCTATGTTTAGGCGCGAGGAACTAGGAGCCGTGAACACCTTCTTCGTACGTAGCAGGTAAAGATCAAATTTAATAAAGCAATAGGGTCTGGTCGCTGCCTCTACCTGCGAACCATATTGTAGAAGAAACTCTCGTGCCACATCTTCCAAATACGCCTGCGGTATACTTGCCGGTGTAGCCACATCACACATGGTAAGAAACAGCACACCAGACTCGGCAAGGATGTAGAATAGATAATTTTTCCATGAAACAGTGAGTAATGGTGGCATATCTACAGAGAGTTTTTTACCATCCAGCGTCAACTTACGAAGCAGTCCCTTAGCCGTAGCTTTACACTGCTCAATTTCCTCACTGCACGTATCAGTGTCAGCTGCTAAAACAAGTGCATTTTGTTGTCGGACAATCAAGGTAAAATACAGCATCAAAGTGCTGCGACTGAATTCCCGCCTACACCAACGATGTACTGAAAACTGTGTGGAATTTTTGGTGGTGTACCATGTACCAAAAAAAAAAAAGAGAGGGGGCCGAAAAGGAAGAAGAAGAGATGGTGCTATCAAAGATCAATCAGTCAAGAGCATGACAGGCAGAGCAACCTGAAGAGAAAGAAAAAAAAGAGGACAAGGGAATAAATTACAAGAAAAAACAACAAGAAGAGAACATGGGAGAACGTGTTGAAGAGGCAGCAGAGAATGCGTGCACTTATAAGCGTGCACATTTTTTCACTCCTTGCAGCTTAAGAAACAAACAAAGAAAAGAAGAACTTGTTTTAGAGACAATAAAAGGTAAAATGGGGGTGGAAATATAGAAAATTTTTTCTTTGAGCTCGACAACCCTGCTATATTCGTCAACATGCACACGCAAGATGTGTGGGGGAGGAGGGGGGACTTTTCACGAATTGAATGTATGTATCCGCGTGGTGATGTGGCTTCTACACGTTGGACAACTATTAAGACCGGTGGAGCATGCCCAGCAAACCTGCAGGTGGCGGCACGGTTGCAGTAGTGTATCCCGTCGATTTTGCAAGCACACAACACACTCTTCCTTTTCGTTTCGCGCTGGCGAAGGTTCGTATGAAGTTGGGGGTGCCGTCCAGTCAGAACCCGTGGGCTCCTCTCTGAAAGTTCTCAACTTCGTGTATAGAAAGTACAACCCCGCTCCCACAGCAGCTGATGTTCCTAAGATTGCACACAGGTGTGAGAAACGCGAAAGTCGATACAACTCGACCTCCTGACGCACAATAGTCTCTTGGAGTATGTTTATCCTTTTTCGCTGCATTAAGTCCATACCTAACCAGCCTCCCGCAATAGCCCCAATCATCAATAATGTGTCCATCACCGCTGCCTAATCAAAGTGGTCGACAGTATCGTCACACTAACAAGCAAAGCAGGTGAAAAAAGAAAAGAAAAAGGGGGCATTGTTTGGCCCTACAAGGAAGAATGTGCGGTCTCCACGTTCGAATGGGGGAATCAACTTCACATATCCACGCTGCTGCGATCTACACCTTCCTCAAATTTCATCGAAAACTTCACAAAACCAGCCGCAAGCTAAAAAAGCGGTTGCAACACACACAAAAAAAAACACGTGTACATAAACATATATAAAGGAAGAACACACATAACATGGCAGACCTTTGAGGGTCTGTGTTGGTCTCCTAACGAGTGGAGAGCGCGTCAACCACACGGAAGCCATGATTTTGCCTTTTGTGGGTTCTCCCCCAGTAAATCAAGGAGATCATCGTTGCGAGCGTTGCAACAATAAATGCACTCGCGCCGGTCTACATGCCCCGGAAAACTCCTTTTTTGATATTTCCGACAATTTACAATATGCTGGAGATATTTCCTTTTCGGTGTCCGCTACCGCCGCTGCCACCGTTCAGCATCCCCAACTTTGTCTGCTGCTTGGTGAAAACCGGATCTAACTCTCTTTAAAATCCTTTGTTCCCTCCGTAGAGTCTCTTGACGTTTCCTATAATTCCCTCCAAGGTGGAATAAAGGGAGTCGCAACTGCACTCGGTGCGTCGCGCACTTAGATGCTCAGGTCGGAGCACATCACCTTCAAGTGTGTGTGGACAATATACAAGCAAACCCCCCTCTCGGATACGGTAAAAGGTACCAGTAAGCGAATGGTGCAAATACACGGTATCTCACACGTATGCATGCGTGTTCCTGGTGGTCACACACGTGCCTCGCCGTCCCCGGTTCAAGCGGTTGTAGCCAATGTCATAAAACAAAATCAGACACAGTTTATTTTTTTAAAAGTTTTACACCGGGAGGAGCACGGTCAGACGCGGTGTGGTCGATAGTAGAGTTACAACTATTACGGTTTCGTGTGCATGTTGAAGCAGCGCCAGAGTATCATCGTGAAAACGGAGTCGTCACTACAAGCAGCGGAAATAGAGTTCCAGAAATAAAAAAAACGATCATACGCGAATTTTTCTCCGAGGCACGATGACATAACATGGCGCCATTCCTCACCGCTCACAAGTCCCCCCTCGGCATTTCCAGGGTGGAAAGAGGCCAGCAGATGTTCAGTTGTAACGTTCACAACTCCTCCTGAAGCGTCGCAACCACCTGCCATCCTCCCGAACAGCTGTTTGATCAGTGCTTCTCGCTTTGCAGAGCACTTGCCGCCCAGCAGCGCTATTAGTTGAGTTTTGTTTCTAGCCTTGAACCGTAACCACTCGACCTCTACATCACTAACAGTATCTGGTACCCCGGCCTTGCGAAAAGAGGCCACAAATGTTTCAATTGGGAGCTCACCATCGGGGAGGTTGAGATAAAGACGCGGTAGAGCCAGCATACCTCCTTCTTTGACCACGTAGCGCCTCACAGCTTCTACGACAATGGCAAAAAGCGACTCACCAACGGGGGCGAAGTGGCACACAAACTCTTGCATGAGGGTTTTTACCGATAATACCTCGTGGAAGCCACCCTCTCTACCCCGGAGGTAGCTAAAAAGTTCACGTATATCATCCTTCGTCAGCCCGACACGAATGCCGCTGCATAGCTTTTCAAAAGAAGAAGCACTCAGGCCACATCTCACCAAATCCTGATCAATGTCAGCGCAGGCTCTCGATAATTCTGTTCCACCCGATGTGTCAAGGGGCTCTAGCGGCACCTGCCGCAACTCTGTGATGAGGGCCAGGGTACCAGAGTGGCCTTCCCTGTTTGGGTCACCGACCGCCTCCGCGAAGACAGATAAAATCAACTGATAATGAAGCTCAGCAGGAAGCGGTCGAAGATATAGCAGCGCATAGAGGTAAGGTGCCTCAATTGCGACCTTCGTCGCCGACGGCGCTGTGTTTGTGGAGCAGTAGTCAATCAAGAAAAATGCTTCCGAAAGGGTAAGACCATGTGTCTGCGTTAAATGATCTACGAGCATAGCGGAGTCAAGGACGCACATGTCCTCTTTCCCCACTTGAGTGTGTGCTGCAAGTTCCCTGCCACAAGGGAACTCCGAAGCATGAGGCCTAGGTGATTTTGCGTCCATCCCACGGAGCGTCTCGTACAACATAGAAGAACGCATAGGACACATCTGCCGTAAGCACCGAAGTAGTGTCACAGGGCTAACACGAATACATCCCTCCTCCGACGCTGCAGCGCCACTGTACTCGCTTAGTGGAAGAGCCGCTAGAAGTATAGCCAACTCTCTATCACTGAAAGATTTGACGGGGAATATTTGGCGTAGAATTCCTTTCAGAAGCCAAAGCTCTGTGCTTTGCTCGCGATCCCGTGCGCGGTATTTCGAGTCGATAGCCGTGAATGCTGTTGACATGGACCTCACGAAAGTTGAGGGGTTACAGTTCCTAAGACACTGTGCCACACGGTGGTGGAGCTTCAGGAGGTACTGGGGGTCACGAAGCAGGGACTCCGCTGCCGAATCAAGCTCCGGTAAACTCATCTCCGCTTTTTGGAGTTTCCTCTTTTGTTTGTTTGCTTGTCCCCCCTTCTGGTGTCCCTGCGCGCCTTCGCGTTGCCCTCAACAACCTCTACACCACAAGCGAAAGTTACTGGTTAGGGAACGAGGGAGGAAGAAAAAAAAAATGAACAAGGATTAGGACGAGCTAGCAGCCATTTAGTCTCAAAAATGTCCCCATTCCCCTCCGGCATCCTTAGCTTTCTCATTTCTTCATCGATCAGATGAAACCCCGTGCTAAACCCTCATCTGGGCTCGAGTAACTGGTAAACCATTGACTATAGTTTGGTAAGATAACAAATAATAATAATAATAATGTTAGTTTTCAGCGTGTGGCACACGTGACGGCACATCATGCGGTAATGAAGGCCCAAAGAGGAGTATTACTCACGCAGCATAACACCACATTTTAGTTTGCCATTGGTCCCCCATGGAAGTCCCGCAACAAATGATGAGAACAGAACCCCTTTGATGGGTGGCTACGCGGTACACACACGCACACACACCCTCCGGGCAAGCCATCAAGTTAAAAAAAAAAAAGTAACAGAACTTTCCATCGAGCAAGGTAATCGATCACTGCCTTTTCATGTGCCTGTCATCTTTCTTGGAAGGAGTTTCCGTCCATGTATCCCAAATACACTAACTTTGAGGTGCACGTATTTTGTAATGGAGAACAAAGACACCCACTTACAGCCACCTCCACAATTCAGTTAACAACAAACAAGTTGAACCCCCCCCCCTCCCCGAATCTTACAGAACTATCCGCTCTTCCTTGCTTCTTCCACGGGAAATGTTGTGCAGCTGAACCTCGTCATTGTGGATCGACTCTAGAGCGTCGTGTACGGCCCCAAGTCCATATAAGACAAGGGAAAGATCTCGCCTTCACCAGGAAAGCAGCCCACAGCTTGACGTAAACACACCCGACCGATGCCGCTTGCCGTTACCAAACTGCTTTCACCCTTGTCCTCATTAAAAAACAAAAACGGTGGCACCTGGTAGTCCTTTCCCTCCGTCCCCCCCCCCCACAGATAGCAGATGTGATCCCCTGGAGTTTAGACAGCGTTAATTATCGACATCGGCGGAAGCTATCTTCGGGAAGTTATTTCTACTCAAGCAAAACAATTTTGATGTTCGCCACCCAGCCTCACTGGGGCCCAAGAGCTAACGACTGTAGCGGCTTAATCCGTCCATCATTTAACCGACCAAGCCAACATCAACTCAGGTGAACACTGGAACCCTTAAGCAGTTTGATGAGATGTATTTGTCATACGTGGTCTCTCATACCCGTTGTTAGAGTCAGATTTTCGTTTCCACATACATAAAGACGCAGTTAGTCGAGGAAAGCGGGAGCAATGATGGCCGTTCACACACTCCAAAATGTCAAGCCGGCATCACTCGAAACAGGACGTTGCAATACGGAAGCGAGGGCAAATAGTGCGGTTCACAACAGTGCCTACGATGCCTCATCCAGGTCGGCAAACAGGCGAAATAACAACAACAAGGTGGTTAGTGTTAAAGGAAAAAGAGTAAGGAATGCAAAAATATATTTATTAGTATAAATCTGGACCTACTCCCAAACCCTCAGCCACATTTTTGCCACATTCCTAAGCCTTTGGTAGAAGAGGGTACAATACGCTTGCTCCTAGCGCTCCAAACATCGCTATCCACTCCGTGGTGTTGAAGTGTCGGTAATGTCCAAAGTAAATAACTGAGAGGGTAAATGTGCCCAACTTGCGTAGCGTCAGTATCAGCACTAATGTGAACGCCGATGTTTTGTTGTTCAACACATACACACCCATCACACACATATATTGTGTAACAGCATTCAAAAGAAAGTATACGTAATTTTCCGATGAGACGGAAGCAAACTCAGTAAAAAGTCGACTAGGCTGCGACAAAAAAAGTGGAATGCCAACGGCATGGGAGAAAAACAGCGCCTCCGCCCACATCGGAGCCGGGGACGTTTCCGTTGCCTCTTCCACGGAACGTGGCATTTTCGGGTTGTCCGTCTTCTTCGACTCAGTCTCCAGCGCCTTTTCGCGACGCTCAGCTGTCTTGTACATGTGCTCCTGCATGAGGCTAAGAGCAGTTGACAGAACCGTTGTGAACAAAAGGATCAACATTCCACACAAACACCAGAAGTACTCACTCGTGTCCTGAGTTCCACTACTACCGTCTGTGGTCGACCGCGAAGACCGGCGGGACTTCTCCACCGTCAACAGTACAAGTCCTACCGTTATCATGGAAACACATGCCACCTGCAGAAATGTGTACCGTTTATTTAAAAAGAAGAACCCAACCAACATATTCAGAAGAAGGGGCAGTGATCGGAATGTCGAGTGGACGGGGACGGAGACATGCATATTGAAGGCAAGATTGGTGGCTACGCCCATAACCCACGCGGTCACACCGACTGCCAGCTTGTGTAACGTGGAAAGCCTCCCAGGTCGCATCTGCAACGGAAGCAAGTGCGCTTTCCCAGGCACCTTTCTAAACGTACACACGTAAGGAAGTGAAAGTAAGGCAACGGCCACATATTGAGCAAACGTCATGGCATACATAGTATCTCGGTTCTTCGCCACAATAAGTTCTAGCAAAAACATATTTGCCTGGCAACCACCAAGTACGAGACACACTGCGGGGGCCGCATCGAGCATCTTTCCTACTGATCAACTACTTGTTTACTACCCTCAAACAACAACACACGATTTTCTCAGAGTCCCTCAAAGAAAGCAAAGGAAATGAGTACAGCGGTAAAAAACAAAAAAAGAAAAGAGTAACACTTGCTGTCTAACACACAAAACGCAACACTTCAACAGTTTACCTGCTAGATCCCCCACAAGAGGGGGGAAAGTGATCGCCGCCAGAAACTGCCGTATGTCCCCGCCTTCGGAATTAAGGACGCAAGGGGAAAAAGTGCTCAGTACAGACAAAGCCGCATCAAAACCCCGGACCGGCTAATGTGTTGAGTTTCAAATGAATTGTTTTCCCAATGCTTTTTCGTTCATCTCAGAAAACAGAGGGACGGACAAGGCGAATCGCAAAACAAAGCGGAGGAGTAACCTTAGCAATAGACGAAACATTTGGAGGGGAGAAGGTTGTGACGCCCCCGGGAGCGGCGCTGCCACAGGGGTTCTTACATGGTCGTACGCATGCGTCTCCTAAACGGTCCAGTGGGCAGCTCAGTGCCTTCGCTTTGTCGTCACCGGCAACATAAGCAAAGGGTGCGAGAAGGTAAAGAAAAGAGGAATACGGGTTGCACCCCCCCCCC
>NW_027123159.1:77940-81916 GCF_001457755.1 Trypanosoma equiperdum
CTTGAGCAAACCTAAAGGCAAAAGGAGGTAAACGATGTTCCCTGGTCTTTTTTGTAGATCCGCCAGGTGCGTGCAGCCCTTGACTGCTCAGAAGAAAAGAGCGGGCCTCTCCACCAAGGTCGAGTTTGTGCGTGCAAATTTGCTACGTGCCGGTGCATCACGCTGCTTATTCAGTGAAAAGGTCCGTCGCCGCACATAACCATTCTGGTTGTTGCTACTGCTTCGGGAATCCCAACGCATCCCTGCAGCAGCATCAACCGACACTGAAGACCTCGACCGCAACAATCCTTTGGGTGCGTCACGCTGCGGGCGCTGGGAATGTCCTCTCTTTAACGAAGTTTGAAGGGATGTAGCGCGTATCAATTGGGAAGTGGTGATGGGCTGTCCAACCTGACACCGCAGCAACTCAGGATTCCGTTTCATTGCCTTCCGCCTGACAAGGTCGCTATGGTGCTTGTGGGCTGTTACGGTTGCCGTTACGTGCTGTCGCCGCCGTTCCGCGAGTCCGAGTCGGCGTGACACCTCATCGGTCGTACGCTGCTTCACCGCCAGTTGGTGCTGAAGCACAGCTAATTTCATGTCCCGTTCCCGAGACTCGTGCTGGTGGCGGTTTTTCAGTACGTGCTTATTAGCCTCCTGAATGCGTATTTCCTCTTTTGCCTTATTCAGTTTAGCAGTCAGCTCCGCCACTTCACGCTGAGAATTGCAATATTCTTCGTTCAACTTTTCCCACTCAATCTGCACTTCACGCAGTTGCCTCTCAGATGTGCGTTGCTTCATATTGTGCTCCTCAATGTATGTGTAGAGGTGAGCAATTTGTCCTTCCATCTGTTCCCGTTCATCCATATAATCCTGGTCAAGTGCAACGAGGCTCTTGTATTCGTTCTCTCGGTGTAGCAATCGCTCTTGCAAGAGCCGGTTCTCACACTCCAAGTCCTCAATCCGATAGTCGCGCTCTCTACTGCAAAGGATTTCATCTTCTAGTTGCTTCTTCAGGGTTCGCACCTGGCTGCGCAACTGCACATTCTCGTGGCCCTGGTGTAGCGATGCGGATCCAGAGTTTTCCACTACGTCACCACCATACCCCACTGACATGAAGCGTGCCTTCTGTTGTGGAGTTAGCAGAATCCATATACTACGAAATGCCTCGTCTTTTTTCTGCATCTCCTGAAGTAAGGCGCAGTGCTCCTTGTTGCCTCGTTCAAGTTCCTCCTCTGTACTCGTCAAACGACTTTGCAGTACATCACAGAGATTTCTCTGATCCTCAAAGGCAGTTGTCAATCGTTCACATTCTTCAGCGCGCTCACCAGACGCCTTGAACCACGCAACTGTCTCTTCACGAATAACACGTTCAGTATATTCATGAAGAAGTTTAAGGTTGAGCTCTTCCAATTGGTCCGTTAATCCCGTGTTTTCGTTCGTCACCCTCTCTAACCGTTGCCGAAGTTCCTCGCAGCTTTTTTCCGTCTGCACAATATGTTTTCTTGCCTCCAGGAGCTCTGCCATAGTACGCTTCTGCTCACTGCGCATCGCTTCCACGGTCTTCGCCATTACCTGCTTTTGCTCGCTCATGCTATCAAACTGTTCTTGCATCCACCGAAAAGTGTCCGTTACCTTATGAAGCAACTCACTAGTTCCTACCTCCAATACGGCCTCTTCAAGAGTTTGTTGCGCTTCATCGCACTGCCGTACTCGTTGCTCCAGTTCCTGCCGAAGCTCCTCGGCTACGTCCCCACGCGACTCCAGTGAACAGAGATCCCGTTCGCGTTCACGCAAGACACTCTGGAAAATAGCACACTGGCGCTCTAGAGCCACCACATGGTCCCGAATCACTGGATCTTCGGCGCTGTTGGCGCCAGATGCATTGGCTAGTGAGTTTTCCGTGTTCGTTGCCGCATCACCATTTACCTTCTGGGGTTGTTCAGGTTCCTTTCCTTCATGATCCATACCATCGTTTGAATTGGGCGCATGCTTCTCCCTTCGTGTTAGGGATGAAAGTTGCTTTTCAATGTTCACCTCTTCTTGAAGTGTGGCGACACGGTGGCGCAAAGTTTCAATTTCCCGCGTAAGATTTCCATAAGCTTCCTCAAAACTACACCCATTCCTCATAAGCAAATCTCTTACTCTTTCTTTTGTCTTTGTTAGAACGCACCGTTTTGCCGTTGTAGCAAAGTCAAGCGAACTCTTTGTTTCCGCAGCACTGCGTTTGTCGAGTGACACAGTCGCGATAAGAAGAAGATAACAGTCAGCGAGAGTCGATGCAAGGTAAAGCGTGAGCATCGACTCTCGGACTGGAAGTACATCCGCCTCCTCGGCCGTAGCCCTAATTACGGAGTGCAGAACTGAAAGTGACTTGTTTATGGCAATAGCTTCCCCTAGTTCGTCACCCACCACTCCTGTTCGCTTTACACGCTCCGACCCTGCCAAATCACCCAAAGTTAAGCGACTCGTAAACACTGGAATACCGCCAACACACTTTGTTACATGTAGGGAAAGCAGTACATGCGACCGGGAACTGCGTGCGTTTAACGCGTGGTGACTGACAAAACGCTTTCTCTGCGCTTCAGCGATGCGTGCAATTGCAAGAGTTGCATTCTGCACGAGGTAACGGGGCTCGGGAACCGCGGTGCCCAAAGGTTTTTGGAGCAGCATACCGTGTTCTGATTTCCCTCTCCCCAGCAAGTTGTAGGCATTGTTGTTGTATATTTGTATATACGACAATTCTACAATGTCGTTCTCAGCGTCAAGGTTGTCAAACAAAGCATTGATAAAGGCGGGTGCCAAAACGTTAATTGTGTGCGTCTTCCCGCTCCCCGTTTGCCCGTAGCAGAGGACACAAGCATTGAAGCCAGCCCTCAGCTGCTCAACTATACCCGGAACTATCGACTCACATATTTCGCTATCACTCACTGACGGGCCAAAGACACGACCAAACTCATACGTACGTTGCACCTCTTTTGCCCCATCGGCAGTTGGTGTTATGACTGTAAGCATGTTCCCCTCTTCGGTTCCGGCGATGGGTGCGAAACAGGGTACCGGCCGAGTTGCGCCCCTTCCGGTCACCACAGGCCCGCCGTTAATATTGGAACTACTAGAAAGGCTCATGTTTGAGAGACTACCCCTCTCATCGCCCTGTCCGCCACCACCAATATTTGCTGCCTCTTCGGCACTTTTGGCACATTGGTTGGCACTGCCGAGACGGGCACTTTCTCGCCGACAACCTGTCCGTGGTGTTGTTGTTAACGTTCCAGTTTCAATAACGTACCTCAGGAGATTGCTATTGTCACTAGAAGGTTTTACACGGACTGCAACCCTCACAGCATCCTGGCTACTCTGCGACCCCCGCGGTGTCCGCTCAACCTTTCCACGGCAGCGGACAGGCGTACTCCCCTCCCGTTTCACTGTTGACTGAGTTGTCACCGGTGTCGTCGCACCGATTTGAGGTATACCCGCCAGTACCTGAGCTGAGGATGAAGAAGACATCATCTGCCTCACCTAGCAGGCAGGTGTACACTATTGTCACACTTCTTCCGTCTGATTCCCTCACCCCTTACGGTTCCAAGTAATGTCACGGGATTCCAAACCCTTATTTACTAAAAACAGGGTCAGATCTGTTGAGCGGTTCACCAAGTAGGTCCCAACCGCCTTTCGGAGCCCAGTGCGTCTTACCTACTTTATCCCTTGAGCGTTAAACCAATATAATTGACGTAGATCTTTGCCTGAAGCTAACTCTACAGAGTAATACAGCTCTCCAGCTACACCTAAAAAGAAGTGAGTTGCCCAACCAATTTAACTCTCTTCGTTTCTTCCATTTAATAAAGCAGAAATACATGTGAAAACAACATTTGGAAAGAGAGTTGCACAACCAAGTACATAAGCAGGCTCCACAGTAAAGCAAAATTAAAAGCGCATGCCCGTGAGCTTAGAGCATAGGAGGGCAATGGCCGTCGCCTCAACTTCACCACGTACGACATTC
>NW_027123159.1:81926-86809 GCF_001457755.1 Trypanosoma equiperdum
GGCGGCGATCGTCGAGATTACCAGTGAGATCACCGCACCGACCAGCAGTATAGTGCCCGGAGCCATCGAGAAAAAGAACCTTCCACCAGTACGTGAGGAGAATAGAGTCAAGAAGTCAGAAATCGATATCTTGAGGTACAGGAGAGTAACTATTTTGCCCTCCTTCAAGGAAGGAATGTTGAGTTTGCCAAACCAAGAGTTGGGGTACCTTTTCTCATCATAAGCATCAAGAGCCATCCACAGCAGTAGTAGAGACGAGGCACAGGCAACAACAGACATAATTATAGCGCTTGTGAACACAACAGGAATGTTCCAACGCTGCGGAAGCTTCGAGGGCACCACACGGTCATATCCAATGGTCATCAGGCACCCGTCGTTCAGGAGCGTGATCAGCATGAACATCATCACTGGGAGGTAGAAAACCTGGAATTTGGGGTCCTCAATTCCATAGTCGTGAGGTGTCAACGAGAAGCAGGCGATAAAAAAGAAGCACACCAACTGCAGCGTGGCGGAAATACGGTATGTTAGAAAAGACAACATACGTTGGAACACCTGGCGCGATACAAACATCGCATCAACAACAACACTCAAACCAGGGTCTGTCAGCACCATGTCTGCCGCGGCACGAGCGGCGTCTGTCGCGCCGTGTACAGCAATACCGACGTCCGCACGTTTCAGGGCAGGTGCGTCGTTCACACCATCACCAGTCATCGCGCACGTGTACCCGCGCTGCCGAAGCGCCTCAACGATCAAAAACTTGTGCTCGGGGAAGACCTGTGCGAACCCGCCGACACTCAGCATCATGTCACCGTACTTCTCGCCAAGGTCGCTGGGCATATTATTGACATCCACCTTGGGAAGCTTCTCAACGGTTAGGATGTTCGGATCAAGGTCCAGCATGCGGCACATTTCCTTCGCAATGAGCACATGGTCACCAGTGATCATCTTTACATCCACGCCATACTGCCTACTACGGCGAATTGTCTCCTTCGTGTCCGGGCGCGGGGGATCGAGGAACGTCAGGATTCCACAGAGATGCCAACGACCCGCGGAGTCTGTTTTCGCCACAGAGAGGCATCGGATACCGCGCGACGCCAATTTGTCAATGATATCGACCACAGAGTCATTGATCTCATCTTGATTGTACACCATTTGTAGTATCACGTGTGGTGCGCCTTTCGTCACACTGAACTTCTCACCACTTCGCTTATCAACCAATGTAGCGGCCGTTCGTTTCGTCGTTGGATCAAATGGCACGAACTCAAGCTGCTCGTAGTTGTCGCACTCGTCCAGATCTGCAGCACCAAGTACCATCGTGTCCAGTGCATCACGGGGAGGCTCACGCCACTTTGCTGCAAGCGCGGAAAGTACAAGCAGTGAACGCAGATCGTGACCCTTCTCAAATGTGAAGCACTGTTCCTGAATCTCCATCTTGTTCAACGTCAGAGTACCGGTTTTGTCAGAGCAAAGCATGTTCACACCAGACATTGTCTCAATGGCTGTCAGTCTCGTCACAATGATTTTGTGCTTCGACAGCTTCTTTGAACCCACAGCGAGAGTGGTCGTCACAACAATCTCCAAAGCAATAGGAATGGATACCACAAGCACTACAACAGCGAACTGCAAGGCATCACGGAACTTTTGCTTGAAATTTACCATCAGATAGATGAAGCAAGCCAAGCAAAGTACGAACGAGAAACTCGACAAGATGACCATCACGCGCATGAGAATTATACGGATACTGCCAATGTCAGCCTCCACAGACTGAAGTAGCGTTGCCGTCTTGCCAAAAAAGGTGCTCTGACCTGTGTATTGCACCGTCGCCTCAACTTCACCACGTACGACATTCGACCCCATCTTCGGCATGTGTTCCGTTCCCATCGTCACAGGAAGTGACTCACCGGTCAGTGCTGCTTCGTCAACGTCAATCACACCTTCGTTAATCGTGCAGTCAGCGGGAACGGCGGAACCAGACCCAAGCTTCACAAGGTCACCGGGAACCAGTAATGCGGCGTCTATCTGCTGCCAGGTACCGTCACGGTAAGCGGTCGCAATAGGTTTCAAAGAGTTCTTCAGTGCAGCGACCGCATCACCAGCTTTTATCGTCTCATACCACCCAATGAGAGCGTTAGCGAGTAATGTTAGAACACCGAACCACCATGTTTTGGCTATTTTTTTGTACTACTAATACTCCTTTCCACCCCTTTGTTCGTGTGTGTGGAGGGAGTATTAAAACCAGAGCACGAACACTGCGTGCACTGCAGAGAACATATGTGGAAATTCAAATATTAACTGTGACGAGATTGAACATTTGGTGCGGTTCCTTCTTGACATAACCGCGTATCAGAAGGAACACGTTAGGGAATTTCCTAACCGACCATAGTTTTTCGCCACATGCACACGTGGCTTATTCCTTTGCTACCTCCTTCATGCGGCAATTGCCGCCGCGCACCGTAACGGTAAACCCAGTGTATGACCTCTCAAGAAATACAATGGTATGCATTTTCGCAGGATGACAAAAGAAGAGGACCTATATCATCTTTGTCCCTTCGCAATTTGCTCCGCTCCCCTTGAAAAAAAAAAAATCACATGACCGTACCGCCAAGAAACTTTCACCGCGAGAAGAAAAAAGAGAAGAATAAAATGAGCTTCGAGGGTCAGAAGCAGTTTGAAGGTAACAGGTGAGCGTAGCGAAAGGAACAACGGCCTAAATAGAGTGATATTCTCCCACAATAACCTTTTCCTCTTCGCTTATTTGGCGTTCCCTTACTGATAGCACTTTTACCGGTAAACAAACTACCACGCATGCGACCGACCACAGGTTTTGAAAAAAAAAAGCTTTAGATTTTATTTAACAATCTCATTTTCCCCTCTGACTACGTCCGCACGGAAAAAAAATCAGAAAATAATTTAAGAGAAAGGTACAAAAAAATAAAGGAAAAACGTGCCAACACATTGCCCTCGTTTCTACTGGTTTTGTTTTATTTGATACCTTCGATACTGCGCCCCAAAACGACGGAAACCGCGAGTCAGTTCAGTAAAAGATTTGTGCACGATCCAAGGTTTGTAAGATTTCTTTTTCATCCTTTTCTTTACCGTTTCTTTGGGAAGGATGGATGGAAATGCGACCGTCATCTCCCTTTTTTCTGTCTCCACGCGCTCCCGCTCAAATTTCCCTTTACTCCTCCTCTTTTTTCTTCGAAAGGGTGGGGCATTCGCATACGCGTACGTGCAGAAATACACTTACGGATATTTGCAATAATGTGCAAAGGGAGATGATCGGCACGTTAAAGGAGAAAACGAAAAATATTGCATCACAACCGAATTACTCCCGCGGCGCCACTCGCCCCTTTTTTTTCTCCCAAGTACCCAATACCACAAACCACCCACTTTGAAAAGTTCCCCCCCTTTTTTTCCTTAGCCTCTGCTTTTTCCTAACCTCACTCCCCTGGCAATAATGTAGTTCCTCTTCTCCATTTCTCTTTCTCTCCCCATAAATGCCCGGGTTACACTGAGCACCAAAATATTTCACACAATGGTGCGGTGCTACTACGATGAAGCGAAGGAAAAAAAAAAAGATGGATAACCTCACAAATTTCACTCGTGTTTTCTTCTCAATTTCTCATTGATTGCATTCGTAAGCTTTCCCCCTTTTACATATATCTTAAAATCTTTTTACAATAAACACTACTCGCTTCCCTCCTCTTTCCGCTATCATCAATGTAAGTACAACAAAATTACGCAAGCACCCAAGCTGTAAACGCGTGCTTCGTTCATAAGAAAATGACGCTCTATCTTTTTTTTCCTTTACCTTTCATTACATTATCAATCTTTCGCAGTGTGTCAGTCCTATCGTTTGCCCTCCCACACACACACTTACACACACACCATCATTACCAACTACTAAAAGTTCAAAACAAATAAACAATAACAACGATAATAAAGTCACCTCGTCATCTCTCCACTTTACGAGAGGGAATCATGACCGGTCCATCGAAATAATGCCGAGGCACATCGGAGGTTGCGAAATGGCCAGTTTTTTTCTCATTACACTTCGTCCCGTGTTTAGGAATTTTTTTAAACTGAAGGCTCTAATTACAGAGTCGACCGCGCGAGAACCACCACCACCACCACCACCACCACCACCACCAAAAAAACAAACAAACAAACAAAGCGTTTACGATAAAAAAAAAAAAGAATTAAG
The DNA here is from genome assembly GCF_001457755.1 of Trypanosoma equiperdum. Classification (NCBI taxonomy): domain Eukaryota; phylum Euglenozoa; class Kinetoplastea; order Trypanosomatida; family Trypanosomatidae; genus Trypanosoma; species Trypanosoma equiperdum. The sequence continues at coordinate 86,131 of NW_027123159.1, forward strand.
GAAAAGATCTTTTATTTCTCAGCATACACTCATGCTACTGCTGAAGCGTGCGACTGGGGTGACAAAATTAGAGGTTTACGCTGCCGCTAATGGACAGGAGAACATCAGGCAACTGTTGAAATGCATATGGATGAGAACAATACCACACGCATGCAGCTCGCTACGTCCACGGTTGCGAGGGGAAATTGAATTATAACGACGGAACAATACCAAAAAAATCCGCTTTCCCACAAGTTAATGCACTGAAACATCGCAAAAAAAAGATGCATGAAAAGAATATCCTCTCCAACAACAATACCCCACCTCTAGAGTTACCGATCACAGCCATGTCGCACACATAAAATACTCACAATAAAGACCGTTATATGTCTTTTCATTAAAGAAAAGAAAAAAAAATAATAAAGCCAACATATAAGGGAAATAATGAGGATGAGGCAACAACGGAAGCGCACTGTTCAACCCCACAACAGCTTCGTGATTCCCCACCTTCACCCACCCACCTTCACGCTCATTCAAAGAAAAAAAACATACACAAAAACTTACTAAGCATCCCTGATTAAAATGAAGGCCAACAGATACCACATTTCTAACCCCAATTCGCGAAAAGGAAAATAACACACGCACGCGCCTCCATATTAGCACAAACCAAACGAGAAAAGCGCAGCTTTATAAAAAAAAA
>NW_027123159.1:86819-87087 GCF_001457755.1 Trypanosoma equiperdum
GAAAAAAAATTTAATATTTTTAAATAGGTTCCTTAGACGACTTAGCATTATAAACAATTTCTTTCCCACCGCTTGCACGCGACACACAGCCAAATATGTCGAAGGCCTCCATTAGCATGTGAGCAAGAACCTTCACGACATCTTGGACGATCCACCACAAAATGCAATATATCCAAACCCAAAGTGGATACAATCTATCCGCAACAGTTTCACCTCGTGCAAGACCCTCGACAGGAACACCATCAGAACTTGATTTCTTCCAAACCGA
>NW_027123611.1:0-469 GCF_001457755.1 Trypanosoma equiperdum
TATTTATTTATTTATTTATATGAATGAATAAATGAAAGAAAGAAAAAGGAAGAATAGAAATAGAAATACAAGATATGTTATGTGAAAAAGAGCATTAAAAGCGACTCACCGAAACAAGAAAAAAGTTGGGTGATGACCAAGTGATGTGAAAAAAAAAAAACATTCGAAGAGAGTTTCCTAAAAATGTGTTGGAAAAGAAAAAGGTCGAGTGAGTGAATGAATGAAATAATAATAAAACAACAATAATAATAATAACAACAAATTGCTATCGCTTCACTGTTTTTTATTCTGAAATAAAGAAGCAGTCTCAGTAACCTCAAGTGGGTGGAAGGAGGCTGCCATATGTGCGAGATCGAACATTTGTTTGGTCTTCTTTTCTTTCTTTTTTTTTTTGCTTCGTTTTGAAGCCCAGCAATTCTCAACTCGAAGTGTTGCCCTTCGAGTTTTTTTCTCTCTTTTTTTTTTTTTT
>NW_027123611.1:479-13212 GCF_001457755.1 Trypanosoma equiperdum
GCCCTTATGGGTACGTTTGTGTGGCATTCCTTTGATGGTGCCATTAAATACTAATGAACTGTTTTCACCCATCTATTAATTTTGAATGTTTCATCTCTCGCTTTCTTTCTCTTTTTCCTCGGGTTATTGGTGGCACCTGTAGTTGCGGTTGGTGTTAGTGTTGGTGTTTTTGCCTTTGTTTTCTTTTTTTTTTTTGTTTTTTTTTTCTCTCCGGTCGTCTGGAGTCGTCCCTGTGTTTCTCAGAGAATCCTGCACAGCAGTGGTGTCGGCGTTCAAGTGAAAGGAAGGGAAGGGAAGTGAACACGGAAAGAGTAACGTCGCTTAGAGAAGGAGAAGCGAGGAGACAACACACACACAAAACCGTGTCTCAAAGAAAAAAGAAAAAAAAAAGAAAAACATTGACCACATTGGTAGCGATTAGAGCCATATTCGTAATGTGGCAGCTGTCAAGCTGCACGCGCCTTCGCACCGCGAAAAGAATATGCAGTCATCAACTGCCATTTCCCATAGTTGCCATATACCTGAGGCATTTCAGTTGCAGCCATATTTTGTACGGAACAAGGAGCTCAGCAAAATCATTACTTAAGGAAACCTCTGGAAATGGTGGTCATAATAGGAATGGCAAAAAAGAGCAGGAGGTTCCCGGCAACAAAAGCCCGCGCTCAGCAACTGCACCACCCGCGAATGCCCGGACGGGTGTAAAAACCGTTGAGCGCAAATCTGATGGTACTGATCAAAGTGGTCCAGCAGAACGTGAAGAGCCTCAACACTCCGAGGCGCAGATCGCTGATGAGGAGCGACGCCTCGTTGAAGGTGACACACGTCTCGCCATGCGGATGTTAATGCAGCACTACTTTTTGTATCAAAGCAACTCCCGCCGGCCGGAGGATGAGCGGCTCGAGGAGGAACGCGAACGGTTACGGGAGAAGCACCGGGCACGAATGGAGCGCATCGAAAATAAGACGCGGAACTCCATGGAATTGGGTGCTGGTGTCGCTGTAGACGGCATCCTTCCATTGTACAGCCGAAGGAAATCCACAGGAGGAGAGGCGCCGTCAATATCGGGCTGGAGGCGCTTAAACCCCGTAGAGGCTGAGGAGGCGGCTGCTTCCTCTGCTGCTGCTGCGGAAACAAAAGAAGTGGGCTCGGAAGGAGAAGCTGATGAATGCGATGATCACTACGATAACATTAGCCGCATGTGCAATGATCTGCCTCGTGGCGGACACTTGGGGGTTTTTCTCGCAAAGCCAGATATTACGGCATATGATGCGGAGCACGACCGTCGCATTCGCAGTGCTGAGGTGCTTGAGGCTGAGGAACGATGCCGCAAGGAGGAGTTGTTGAACGGCCCTGTAGCAAGTAAGGTGTGGTCAAAGGAGGAGCTGGAGGACGGCGGTGGGTTGACTCCCATGCGAGTGGTGCAGAGCCAAATGTTGGAAGATGAAGATGAGGATTTTGCCGTTGAGGCGTACGAAATCGGGAACGATGAGTGACTGGAAACATATGGGCTCTTGGTTTTTCTTTTGGGGGGTGTGAATAGCGTTAGCTGAAATGTGCAACTGGCCGCCGAAATCCGCACGTATACGACACATCGCTCACGTACATTTTAATTGTTTCTTTTTTTGAAAAAAAAAAAAGAGTTTCCACTGTTACTGTTTGTTATTTTTCTTTTCAATGGGTTCCTATGCCTAATGACAAAAAGGAAGTGAAGATAGGGGTAAACAAGGAAAAGACCCGAGGCGTGAGCTACTGTGAGCTATTTCGTGTGATTTTACGCCATGCAGTACCAACGAGCAGCGTTAGTCATCGCCAGCCCCGCACTCACTCAGCGAGAAGTTGAGTTTACGAAATCCGCTTGGCTCGCGGGTCTGCGCCCCGATCAGCGCACCGCTCAACAGATGCGGGAAGTTTCGGTTGAGTTTCCGCTGCTCTCACGTGATGTTGTAGTTGTCCGTTGTGGCGGCTCCGTAGTTACGGCCGCTATCGCAACTGCACTTGTGGAGCCCACGCCGCAGCGGCCCAAACATGGTCTTTTACACTTCTCCGTTCGGCGACTTCACACGGAGAGGGACAGTCCCGCAGCAGACGGTTCAACTCAAAAAAATTTAGTCGCGTTTCTCGAGCGCCTGGTACGGACGGGAGGTGTCATTGACACAGCGGGTCTCTGCGTTCTTCCCGGCCAGAAAGTCTGGAGCCTTACAGTTGATGTCACGATCATGAATGATGAAGGGAACTGCAATGATGCAGCCGTGTGGGCTGTTATCGCTTTACTCATGCATCACCGGCGTCCGGAGCTCACCGTACGAGGAAGTTCTGTCATTGTGCACCCACCACACGAGCGGGAGCCAGTCCCGCTGTCCGTGCAACACACGCCGTTGCCATTCACTTTTGCCATTACGATGGCTCCAACTGAACGCGAAAAGGCGCTCAATCATCAGCGTGCGCTTTCCGCAACGGGATCGTCATCTGGTCCCCAACCTTCTTCTGGAGTTGGGAATTCCATCGATACTGCAAGTGCATTTGCTATTGATGGGACTTCCCCGCAGCCGCTGGGTGTTGTAGTCGATCCCACAACAGCGGAATCCCTCGCGGCGGCATCGTCAATTGTTGTTGCCATCAACGCAGAGGGTCAAGTCTGCACTGTAGTGAAGGCTGAGGGTTGTAGTATTCATCTGAAGGATCTTAATGCATGCATCGAGGCGGCAGGTACTCTTGCTCCCAGGGTTCTCGATTTGATAAAAGTGGCGATGGAGGCACATGATGAGCGGCGAAAGACCGCCATGAAGGGTCAGTTCGCATGGGCACAAAAGCGTAGCGGTGTGGGAAAGGTCGAACAGGCGTGTGTGAAGAAGATAAAAACAGAAACGTGACCCCTTTTGGGGGTCGTTTGTGCGTGTGTGGAGTAATGGGAAGGGCATGACGAATTCTGGTTGCGTTAGTGCCTTAAGAGGTACACAACGTTTATTGGTTGGAGGGAGTTAGTTGGAGGGTCGAGGAGTGCCCAACTGATTTCTTAAAGTTGGGGCTCGCGGATGAGAATGAAGGGAGTAAGAGAATGTGGTATACATCTTTTTTTAGCTTCTCTCCATCAGGTTTGAGAAGTCGGCTTTGGGCTCCGACAGAAGAAACTGATGAGGTGAAAGAGGAAAAGCTAAAGGAAAGGGGAAGGGAAAGAATGAAATGCGTGTAAAGTAAGAGAGTCGCGCTTAGTGCTGTTGCGCTTTCTTGCCGTAACTTGTCTTCTTTTTGGGGGTGGAGAAGGAGGTTCTGACAGCAGTTACACGCATGTGCAGTCGAGGTTAACAAACTGCTGTCGTCATATCGCGCCTCGGTAGGTCACAGTGTTTTCTTCCCTCCGTCAGTTACTTCTCTTTCCTCACATGAACTTTTTTTTCTCTTAATTGGCGTTTATTTTCCCATCCCCGCGGCGCGAAGACGCTTCGGATGCCGCTTCTATTTCTATGTTGCCTTTGTTGTTATTATTCCGGTGGCCATCATCATCATCAACGGCGATGCATAAACTTTTTTCGCCTCTTCTCCTTCTGTTGCTTCTTTTTCCTCTGCTCGCAGCTTCCACCTCCAAACCAGGCGGGATCGATAAAAATAGCGGTACAAGAATTAACGAGGGAAGTAGCGGAAAGGGGGGAAAAAAGAGGAAGCAAGAACAAAATAAGAAAAAATACCGGCAAAAGAGAATATTGAAGGCGAGGCAGAGGAAGGAAATGGATCTCCATTCCCCCTCCGACGAAGAAACAGGGTCCTCGCAATTGCCGCAACCACCGGACCTCGATACCTGTTGGCGCAGTGTTTTGCATTACATACCGTCAAATGAAAAAGACTGTTCCATGCATGTTTCTGAAAAGTGCCAGAATCCGGCATATGTTTATATGAGCTCCACTGCATGGCGCCGACTTGTTGAAACGGAGGGCGCTTGCCACGCTGTAGAGCTTATGCTCGGTTTCGGTTTTGTGCCCGACCCTGAAGGGGTTGCAAGTCTCAGTGGGTGGATCGAGTGCGAGGCCGCATCCACAGGCACACAACCCGACGACACCAACAGCACTGCCGAGGCCGCAGATTTTACTGCGTTTCTTCTCCCAGCGATTACTAATGAGAAGCCTGACGGTAATCGGGGCGTTCGGTTTCAGGTGATGCGACATAAGGGTGGCGAAGGCCCCTTCGGTACAATTGTTGGCCGCACATTACCACCTGTGACCGCAGTTCCGCGTAATCAATCAGACAGTCCGACGCCCTCTTGCCAGGGAGGAAGGAGCAGTGAGACGTCAAGCAAGCTGGCGGGTCCTTCCCATTTGCAGCCGTCGGCACGCGGTGCCGTGTCTGAAGCACCACCGTCGGCATCAGGGAATGGACCTATGGATTCTTTTAGTGCAGCATCAAGCAAGGAAGCGGAAGGGTCATCGGTACCTCACCTGCATCTTGAGGCACAAGTGAAGGAGTTGAAGCGGCAGGTGCGTTTCTTGAAGCTGCAGAAGTCCGGTGCTCATGACGGTGTTGCTATCTGGGACGGGTCATTGGCATCGTTGCCTACGTCCCCTACTCGTGTAGCCCCGTCCTCGACTTCGCAGCAGCTGTCGACTCAGGAGCCACATATCACCATCCATCATGATGTCCCATTGGTTGCTTCTACCAGCTGCCAGACTCCAGTATGGCTTTCGGTGAGTTATCTCGATCCCGATTGTGCACCGTACGTCGTCTCACTCGGTACCGGCTCTAGCAGAACGCTGCTTGCCTGTGCCACTGCTGAGCAACGCTTCGTTTTCTTCGTAGCACCGCCTTGTTGTCGCGGGCGCCGGCCCGTCGATCTGCTCTGTACGAGAGATGGCACTCTGCACCGTTACGCAGGTCCAGTGTGGCTGGATTACCGGGCGCAAGACCCTCCTAATACCCTTACTCACCACGCTGTCAATCAACTTCTGCAGGACATTCCCCTCCCGACGTCTACGGTATCTGTGGATGCCGCGAATCTTAGTGAGGCAGAGCTAGCCAAGAGCGAAAGCGTCTTCGATGACGATAACACAGGATGTGACACCGACACCGCTGCAACGGTGTCTGAACTTGGTTTTGAGTCCGAGCCACGCCTGCCCCTAACGAAGGAAATGTTGCGATTCATTCAAAATGGTGCATTGTCTTCGTCAATCCCGAGGCGTCGGCGCGTGGGTACAAGCGCAGTGGAGAGTAGCAGCACTGGAGGTGTTGTGGACGCGGACAGGGACGGTGTGGAAGATGGAGACGAAGATGATGGGGACGCCGCTGCTGCCAGACAAGAATCTCAGGCGTCGCAGACATGGCGTGGAAGCACGAGGGCAGATGTGCTCGGAAGCACGCTATTCAGTACTGGGCATCAGACGAGTTGCGTGCACGGCCCACACAGCGTCCGGTCAGATGAAGAGGCGACACAATCCGCATTTCCATACACCGAGTTGAGCAGTTCTTCCATGACGTCCGTGTTGAGTCACGAAAGTGTGGCCTCCACAGCCGCCGGCATTATGGTACGTAGAGGTTGGGTCCGCACCTAACTGCTTGAGGTGGAGTCGTGATACTTTTTTTATTATATATTTTTGCACATTAGTTCTCTTTCTGTTCGTTGAGAAAGTTAAGATCCTTAAAAGGGGGAAAAAGGGAGTGAATCAAGTGACGTACACGGCAGCGGTAAAGTTAGGGGAGAGCGGAATTCTTGCTGAAAAGGGAAGGGGTAGCGGAGAAGTTGGCGAAGGATTGTGCGAGCGGTCTACACTGCCGCTGAGACAATTTGGATTGCCTATCTTTTCCTGCTGATGTTGTAATGTTATCATAACTGTAGAAAATATTTTCCACGTTAGGTGAATGAGGAAGAGAGCCAAACTTGGTAAATACATGCAACGTGCGCGAGCGGAAGTAGTAGTAGTACAGTAGGAGCGTGTTTAAGGGATCAACACTTGAGTATTGGGAGCAAACGATTCACTGTTTCCAGATTCATCCATCCTTCATTTTTTTTCTCATTTTTGATGCAAAACAAACGCGGTTCCTAACCCATAAACTGCTTTTTTTTAAAAAAAAATTATTACCTGGTGTATGCCAATCTCCAGTGAGTGTATAGGAATAACTTGCAGCTCCAATACCTCCCCCCTTATGATCTCTCACACCCCACACCCCCTTTTTTTCACTGATTTTTTTTTGTTCTTCAAGCGTATATCTCAAACTGCAATTCCAACAACTCGAGCACAACCGTACCCGCATACGAGCAGGTGTCAGTCGGGGGTGTGACCAGGCACGTATATATACATATATTCCCGTATGACCACGCGTTTGTTTTACATGTCAGTGCATGCATATATTCATCTCTCTCTCTCTTACATATTATTACCTCTAACCAGCAACACCAGTAGAACAATAAGCCCCTGAGGCAATAAAGGGCATACACGCCCACACACACACAGGAAGAAGTGTGAAAAGGGAAGGCAGTCAGTAGCCACCACACCACCCTTGTTTTCCCCTTTTCTTTCTTTTCTTTGGTCTGTACCTTGTGTGTGTGTGTGTGTGTTTGGTGTCTTGTTAGTGCGTGATTGTATAGGGGCGGTCCTCCTCATCCCCAAGTGAGTGGGTAGAGATGTTGGCCACACGTCAGATAGTTCCCTCCACTGTGGCGCACATTGTGTGCCCCCTTTCGCTTATTGGCGGCGGCGTTGTGCTCCTCGCAGCTGTTGGGACCTCCATTCACGTCTACAAACCGGTGTGGCGGGCAGATAGCGACGATGATATAGAGAGATGTTACTTCTCCGCTACGGGGGATGAGATGCATTTAGGCAACACACCCATCTCTATGGTGGCCTGCGCCCATCAGTGCTTTGCTGTCGTCACGCAAGACCACAGACTCGTGGTTGCACGTTATCAAACAAACCTACCCGTCGACCCCCTGTCTTGGGTTGCGAAAGATCCCCTGCATCACAACAATGCGTGGATAGTGCTGCACCGTGCTTCACTTTCCACAGACTTTTCTGGTCGTTGCTCGCAGCCAGTTCACACCCCGCAACTAGCGTGTAGTAGCGATGGGCTCGTGGTTCAGTGTGCGGCCACGGGTGGAGGTCGGTATTGTGTCAGCATCAACTTTCCCTCCACTTCGCAGGGAGCTGAGAAGCTGGCGCAAACGAAATGGGTTTTTGACGTCCCAGGTAGCGTGGCGCAGCAGACGTTCCCCACGGCTGCCTTCAAGCGTGATGTGTTGGAACAATCGGATGAAGAGCTTTTGGAACGCTACACCATTCAGGAGTTAGTGGAGCAGAAGCAAAAGCAGGAGCGGCCAGAACCTTGCATTCGCTGTGGGATGCCTCCTGTTAGCGTTTCGGCCACTAGTCATGTGTGTGATAGTAACGATGTTTCGGTTGCCCTTCTATCCGTTGCGTCACCGACAACTGTGAAGTCGGAGTGCGTTGAAAAGAGGGACAGTTTTGCGTTTGCGTCAGCGGACAGCGATTGCCTAGACCTGTGTATGGTTAATAGACCCAAATTCGACCAAATCTTCGATGATAAATATCCCATGCCAAGCTGTTCGCCCTACCTAGTGTTGTCGCTGCACAAAACATTGTTGGTGCTGGCTAGACTCGGAAACACGCACAAACTTACAGTTTTCAGCGTTGACGAGGGTCCAGTGATGAAAATCTGTAAGGTAGTGAGACTTGCCCAGAGTGCTGTGCAACCCATCGCGGGTGTGGTGCACCAACGGCGGCAGCCATTTCAGGTATTAGAGAGAGTAGACGGAACGGGGGAAAGTGAAGTAAGCAACACCGACGGCGATGTGTTGTGGCTTCTTTTGAGTAATGGTAATCTGACAGAGTTCCCGTTGGGATCAGTAGCGCGGGCCACTGGACCTGTGGTGGTTCAGGATGCGCCCCATCTTCTCGTGGGGGATTGCGAAGGATGTGATTGGCCACTCGCTCACATTAGTGGTCTCCCCAGTGGGTTCCGTCCGTCCGCCGCGGTGCCACTTCCGCACGAGTCGACAGTCACCTTCGAACCTCACAACACCACGCGGCGTTACATCATGTTGAGTGACGGAGTGGCTGACTCATACGTTATCGACCTTGAAACCCGTTGCACAGTGGGTGCACTGCTTTCAAACGGTGCCATGACGTCTGCATGTGGCGGGCCTTCAGCTGACATCATCGTTTCATATGCAAAGGGAGTGCTACAGCGTCTGTCGCCAGGGATCGGAGCGGTTCTGCGTGTCCGCGCCACCTTTGCGGGGTCTCAGCGAATGTTCTTACTTTCGACCGCTGTTGGAAATCGGCTTCAGGACAAGGAACCGGAGCACACTCTGCTGGAATTCTATGTTGTAATTACTACAGCCATCAACACTGTCCTTCTGCGCGGAAGCGGGAGTCAGTTGGAGAAAGTGAACGATGTACAGCACCTGATACTCGACGAACCAACTTTGGCTGTGTACTGTGTTCCTGACGCACAGGAGTTGTCATCGCCGTCGTCACATTTTTTTGCGCAATGCACTCCAACTCGTATTAACTTTTCAGGGAAGTGGATCCGACTTCCAAATGTTTTACCCGAATTCACTAGTGCCTCTCACGCGTGCTTTGGGGATGATAAATGGCTCGCTGTTGCATACGGCCGGAAGTTTGCCGTTTTTAGTATTGCTAACGTCAACGATACATACGTGGTTCTGCTTGAGACCCTCCCCAGCGATGTGTCACATGTGACGACGTGGAAAGCGAGCGAATCTAACAGCGGTTGCTGCAATAGCACGCTTTGGTGCGTGGCAGCCTGTCTCTGGTCACATGAGGTTTGGGTTTGGATGCTAGATTGTGGCGTGAGGGGAGAGTTAAGGAATCGTTACCATATTTTTCACCTTGACGCTGTTGCTTTATCCAGCTTCCTCATTACAAAACGCACCGCGGAGAGCTGCGATGGTGGGGTACATGAGGTAGGAATGGGACTGGTGCTGCTGGACCAGGGGGTTGTCGTGCTTCAGTGTTCCATGGAGGGACCCCCGTCTCTGACTGCACTGAAGGACGTTGATGGTGCGCCATTCGTTGCGGATCTCTGTCTTAGCATTGCAACACATGGCGCAGCTGCGGCTGGCGGTCCTCACTTTGATTTTGCAAGCTTGCGTGCTGGCTCTGTTGAGCTCGTGTCCCTGGACGGCATGTCGTCCAGTGGAGAGCAGTTGGCTGTTGCCCTCGCGTCTCATCCGGGTGACAATAGCGCTAATACAGATGGCGGTATGCTCTTACCTCAGTTGCACTGTGGACTCGTGGTATACCTCCCCGCTCACTCCTTTTATTTACTTCTTCTCGCTGACTTCGACGGCATATCACTTCGATCCATCACCGAATTGGTCCCTCCTCCCCAACCGTCGCATTTGGCGTTAGCGCTGGGAGTTGCTACAAGTGGAAAGGCCGCGTCGCCCATCAGCAACCCCCCTTGTGATCTTCGCCGCCGTGGGGTTCTACTGCGCGGGCCTGTGGTGTACCAACTTACACACTCCATGCGGCTTCCATCAGTAACGTCTCCTTCACACAGCCTTACCAAAGCAGTTTACTTGCATCAGTGCAATATTATCGTTGCTATGCTAGATCGGGGTGAACAGGCCTCGTTTATTTCAACAGTCGACGTCGATACGTTCCGCGTGGTGGATGCGATGGCCATGAAACAGGATGAAGTTGCTATGTGTATGGAGCCTTTAATGTCATTAGGAGGAGGAGAAGTGAGTGGTGATTTTATTGTAGGCACGGTTATTTTATCCTCTGATGCCCCCAACGCTGTGGACAAGGAGGCGGCCACTGCTGGCCGTGGGGCCAACACGGTGCTCGGTCGGCTGATCGTCGTTCAGGCGCGTCCGCTGCGCATCTCGACAGCAGCCGATATTGTCGGCCCCCAGTTGAAGGGCAATGGAGGAGTAGTTGATCTGTCGGTTCAGAGTTTAGGGGATGTGCATCTCATTGCTGTGGCAGCGCTCGACATGGTGCTGATATTCCGCCTTGTTGGGTCCACGCTATCGTTGATGTGCTCCACATCGTGCACACCTGCCTGCACGACCGTGGCCCTACAGTATCCCTTCCTTTCTTGTAGCCTTTACTCTTGGGGAACGCGGTACATGCGACTTGTGTCGAAAAGCAGTAAAAGTAATTCAGATAAGAGCCCCAATAGCACTCACTGCCCGGAGCCGGTTGCTGCATTAGGGGATGTTATTTTGACTCAGTGCCTTCAGGATGATCTCTCACTACGGCATTGTGCTTTGGAGCCCACGCCTTTTGCCAACATTCACTCGCAAACTACTTTTGCTGACGGGTTTGTTCGTGTGGATGGCAATCGCAATGTTGTCATACTCAGCTTAAAGAACCCAAAGGTTAATGGCCAGAACAGCACGGCCGTTGCAGCGGGTATTGTTGGCGCAGATGGCGGCCTTCGAAGCTCTATCACGCGGTGCATGCGACTTCCATCCTGCATCCAGCGCGTATCTGTTCAGCGAGAGCGATCTCGCCATCACTTGCATCCCAATGGCAAAAACAACAACAACAACAACATCATTCATGACAATGGCGGCTCTAGGGGAAGTTTCCGTCCATCCGAATTAACACCATGGCGCTACCGTCAAGTACCTTTTGTATGTTGGCACGGGCGGCCCACTGCCTTGAGAGTAGTGGGACCTTCTCTACTGCTGCCTTGTGCTGATGGAGCACTGCACTGTGCGAGGGAAATTCCACAAGCGTTTGTTGGGGTTTTGCTTCGGCTGGAACAGAGAGCGACGGAGCTATATGACACAACATTTTCTCTCTCGCGCCGCGGATCCCATGTGGCGCTTGGTGAAAGTCCTTCATGTGGACTGCAGCGTACATATCACACAGTGAGTTACGAAGCAGAAACTGCCCTCCAGAGTCCAACCCGAGTGCTAATGAAACAAAGTTTTGTATCTGTAGATGCGGTGGGGGAACTCGTGTTGCTTCGACGATTAGTAGAAATACCCGATGCGGCACTAACATCTGAGGAACGTTTACTGGTGGAGCGCAAAGCTTCGCTGTTGGATGAGCGGCTGGAACACGTGTGGGCGGAATATGGCGGAGAGTTGAAAGACATGGCGGTTGCGGAGTTGCTTTACTTGTGGTAGCTCTGCACGTGCTTATTTGTATACATGTGTTTTGTTGGTTTATATGGTGGACTGGAATGGCGAAGGTTGGAAAATAGTGGGTATGCCGGCAGCAGCTGATGAAAATATAATGGGAAGCCCCCCAAAAAAAAAAAGGTGTGTGTGGTGCGATTTTAAGAACGTTCTTTGGGAGCGAAATCTGCAGCAAAGGAGGGAACAAAATCACAAATCACCCACAAGTGAGGAGGGAAAAAGGAATAATAATAATAACAATAATAATAACAATACCGCCATGAAGAACTGGGGAGTGACGGGGTTTGGAATTGCGATGCCTGCAATATCCACCAATATCTGGCATGCAACCGTGAGGGATAAGTGACGAGCAGGAAAAGTAGTCGGTGCTGGTGGCGGCATGAAAATACCAATGACTTTGTCACCTTTTTTTTGTTTTGTTTATTTGTCTGCTTACTATTATTATTATTATTGCTGTTGTTGTTGTTGTTGTTCTTGTTCTTGTTCTTTTTTGTTGGTGTTGCTGTTTATCTGGTTCTTGCACCTTTTTTGTATCCGCAAAGCGCTGCGGCGGGCGCTCGTGCGGTGAGCGGGGGGGGACGGGAGAGGGCCCCACAAGAGGTAACGAGTTGTGAAGTTACGCTTCTCCTCCTCTTCTTTTTTTTTATTTTATTTTGCTTGCAAAACAACATGTCACCACCATCAGTTAAATATATATGTGTGTGAAGTGAAGTGGGGTGGGGTGAAGTGCTGTTACTGTTGATGTGGTTTTCACTATCATCATCATCATCATCATCATCATCATATTCCCACTCCACCGCTGTTGTTTTTTTTTGAATTTTTAACTCCCGTCTCTCTCTCTCTCTCTTTTTTTTTCTCTCCCACCTCGCGCGGAGCATATGGCGGTACCGACGAGAACTTAAAAATATTAACCGGCAGCGCTCAGAAATTTTTTTATTAATTTATTTAATTCATTTGAGTACCGATCGCTTTCCGGCGTTACGTTAAAATGAGTGAGTCACGAGCAAATGACTGTCATTTAAATGTTGTCTCTTCACTTTATATTTCTTCTGTTCACTTCAATTTACTTCATGTCATTCTCATTCTTATTCCTATTCGTATTGGTTCTTTCCTTTCTTCTCTTGCTTTCCATCATTACTTTTATCATAGCGCATCACACACACACAAACAAACAAGGAAAAAAAAAAAGAGTTCACACGCAACACAAAACTTTTTAAAGTTTTTTTTTCGTTTATTTTCACTTTCTCTCTTTATTTTCTTTTCTTTTTTCCTTTCTTCTTGTTGTTGTTGCTTTCGTTGTTAGTCGCTAACCGCTCTTTTTTTCATATATATATATATATATATTTCTTTTCTGTCTTCACTTGCCAAAAAAGGGGGTGGAGAAAAGGAAAAAAAGAAAAGAAAAAAGGAGCGGTTTTACGTGTGACACCGAAAAAAAAAAACAAGTTCTAGCACAAGAGGTCTTTTTTTAAAAAAAAAAAGGAAAAAGAAAAATAATAAAAGGGATATACTGATTTTTATACCATTTATATATATATATATATAAAGAAAGTGAAGGAAGGAAGAAAGAAAGAAGAAAAAGAAGAGGAAAAGGCGGTTGAAGTTCTGCTC